>NW_025187622.1:0-3037 GCF_004010195.1 Chiloscyllium plagiosum | reverse complement strand
GTGTCACAGGTAGACGGGGTGGGAAAGAAGGTGGTTGGCACCTTTATTGCTGAGACCATTGAGTAAAACAGTTGGGATGTCATGGTGTGATTTTACAGGACATTGGTGAGGCCAATTGGTGAGGTACAGTTACACAATCCTTTTTCCAAAATCCTTGGGGCCAGCTTTTTATCGGAATTTGGGGGAATTTTTCAGATTCGGAATAAATGACATTGTCACTGTGAAATGAGAAAAGTATTACCTAACAGCAGATACACGTGTGAACAGTACAAGCACTGAGACACAATTGATGCCTGCCAGTGCTGGGCCACACCACCATGTCACATCTGAGTGACGCGAATCGAGTGGGTCACCTGTACACACGCCAAAATGGCGCTCCACACTCCACAAAAACGATTTCGGATTTTGGAGCTTTTGGAGTTTTGAATTTTGGATAAAGGATTGTGTACCTGTACTGTGTACTGTTCTGGTTGCCATGGTACAGGAAGGATATGGTTGAATTGGAGAGGATGTAGAAAAGGTTCACAAAGATGGTATAAGGAATGGAGGGTTTGAGTTAAAAGGAGTGGCTGGATAAGCTACAAGACTTTTTCACTGCAGCGTAGGAGGTTAAAGAGTGACCTTCGAACACAGAACACAGAACAGTACAGTACAGGACAGGCCCTTCAGCCCACGATGTTGTGCTGAGCATTTACTTTTATCTAAGATCAATCTAATCTACACATCCCTCAAGTTACTGCCATCCATGTGCTTGTCCAGCAGTCGCTTAAACATCCCTAATGTCTCTGACTCTACTCCCACCACTGGCAGTGCATTCCACGCACCCACCACTCTCTGAGTAAAGAACCTGTCTCTGACATCACCCCAATACCTTCCTCCAATCACCTTAAACTTATGATCCCTTGTGACAGCCATTACTGCCCTGGGGAAAAGTCTCAGGCTATCTCTTCTATCTATGTCTCCCATTCCCTTGTACACCTCTATCAAGTCACCTCTCTCTCTTCCTCTCTCCAGTGGAAAAAGCCCAAGCTCACTCAACCTCTCTTCATAAGACAAGTCCTCCAATCCAGGCAGCATCCTGGTAAATCTCCTCTGCACCCTCTCTGAAGCATCTACATCCTTCCCCTGATGAGGTGACCAGAATTAGACACATTATTCCAAGTGTGGTCTAACCAGGGTCCTATAGAGCTGCAGCATAACCTCCTGGCTCTTAAACTCAATCCCCCTGTTAATGAAAACCAAAACACTGTCCACCTTCTTAACAACCCGATCAAGTTGGCAGCAACTTTGAGGGATCTATGTCCGTGGGCCCCAACATCCCACTGTTCCTCCACTCTGCCCACAATCCTGGCTTTAAGCCAAAAGCCAATATCACCCGCACTGTCTGTGTCCTCATTGCATCCGGTGATCTCCCCTCCACTGCCTCCAAACTCATAGTCCCCCAGCTCCACACTGCCCGGTTCGACCTGCTCTCCAAGGACCACAAGCCCAACTACCCCGACCGACCCATCATCTCGGCATGCTCCTGCCCCAATGACCTCATCTCGTCTTACCTCGACTCCATCCTCTGCCCCTCAGTTCAGGCACTTCCCACCTCCATCTGCGACACCAACCACGCTCTCCATCTCTTCAGCAACTTCCAGTTCCCTGGCCCCCAGTGCTATCTCTTCACTATCGACGTGCAGTCCTTATACATGTTAATATCTCACAAGGATGGCCTCCAGTCCCTTTGCTTCTTCCTCTCCAACAGACCCATCCTGTCCCCCTCCACCAATGCCCTCCTCTGTCTCGCCAAACTGGGCCTCACCCTCAATAACTTTTCCTTTAACTCCTCCCATTTCCTCCAAATCCAAGAGGTGGCCATGGGTACCCACATGGGCCCCAGCTATGCCTGCCTCTTTGTTGGCTATATCGAACAGTCCCTCTTCAACACCTACACAGGCAATGGACCCCAACTCTTCTGCCGTTTTATCAATGACTGCATTGGTGCAGCTTCCTGCCCCCAGACTGAACTGGAGCAGTTCATCGACTTCGCCCGCAAGTTCCATCCTGCTCTCAAATTCACTTGGTCCATCTTGGACACCTCCCTCCCATTTCTTGACCTCACCGTTTCCATCTCCGGCGAGTCACCAGACGGATGTTTACTACAAACCCACAGATTCCAATAACTCCCTGGACCACACCTCTTCCCACACAGTATCCTGCAAGAACTCCATCCCATTCTCCCAATTCCTCGACCTCTGCTGCATCTACTCGGACAAGGAAACTTTCCACTCGTGAATATCCCAGAAGTCCACCTATTTCGAGCAGCATGATTTTCCTCCCTCTGTCATCCAAACCGCTCTCCACTGCACCACCTTCATTCCCCGTCCCACTGCTCCAAACCCCCGCCCTTCCCAACGCAATAAAGGCTGGGTCCCCCTTGTACTCACCTACCACCCCAATAGTCTCCGCATCTAACGCTTCATCCTTAAACCCTTCCGCCAACTCCAATTAGACCCCACCACCAAGACCATCTTCCAGTCCCCACTCCTCTCTGCCTTCCGCAAGGACCATTCCCTTCGACAATCCTTGGTTTGTGCCACTCTCCCCACCAACCCCCTCGAGCCACCAAGTACCTTCCCCAGTGACCTGAAAAGATGCAGATCCTGCAGGTACACCAGCCGGTCACCTCCATCCAGAGCCCCAAACAGTCCTTCCAGGTGAGACTGAGGTTCACCTGCCTCTCTTCCAACCTCGTTTACTGCATCAGGTGCTCCCGATGTTGTCTTAGGGAATGGTTCACCGAACATCGCAGCTGGGTCTGCAAGAGCCGACCAAACCTCCCACTCATCCCCCAATTTAATTCCCCTTCCCACTCCCTTTCTGACATGACCATCCTTGGCATTCTCCATTGCCTCAATGAAACACACTGCAAATTGGAGGAACAACACCCCATCTTCCACCTGGGCAGCCTACACCCCAGATGACTCAATATTGGGTTCTCCAATTTCAAATAATCTCTCTTCGCATCCCCCAACTCCCTTCCCAGCCCCTC
>NW_025187621.1:1756-3037 GCF_004010195.1 Chiloscyllium plagiosum | reverse complement strand
CTCCCTCTCCCCTCTCTCCCCTCTCCCTGCAGTGAGCCGGAACAAGGCCTATGAACATTTGGTGCCACAGAGACCCAATGCTAACCTGGTGTCACCACAGCTGCTGCTCTCAGTGCTAATGCACATTGCCCTGTGCTCCACCTTCCAGATGATGGGCTTCCTGCTGGTTCAGATCCAGCCCTGGTACAATCCCTGGGACCAGGGGGCGCGGTAGGTGAAAGCTGCCTTACTCGCTCAATTGTGTACAGGCGTGTGTGTGTGTGTATTTCTGTGTGTCTACATTTCTCTGAGTGCATCTGTGTGTGTGTGTTTTCCTATGTGTGTGCTTGTTTCTGTGTGTGTGTCTCTCCCTCTCTCTGCATCTCTTTGTCTGTGTGTCTCTGTGTGAGAGTGTGTTTCTGTGTGTGTGTTTCGGTGTGGAGTTCTTTGTGGTTATGTGTGTGTCTGTTTCTCTGTATGTGTCTCTCTCTTCCTCTCTCTCTCTGCGTCTGTGTATGTGTGTGAGTATGAGTGTATGTGCATGTGTGTGTGAGAGAGAGAGAGAGCGAGAGAGAGAGCGTTCCCTCAGTTACATTAACAGTAAGAAAGTGGCTTTGTGTTAACAGAGTAAGGAATCTGGGAGTGGGAGAGCAGACAGTTTATGAACAGGGAACTCTGCATGTCTGTGTGTGTGTCTGTCAGTCAGAATGAGACCAGATGGGTTGGCAGGGGCTGAGTGAGAGAGAGAGAGAGAGGAGTACCAGACAGCTCCACATCTGATCCTGCGAACATCACTGTAATAGGGATCCCACAAGGTGATGACACTGAAGCTGTTTGTCTGTACATGGGTGTTGGTGGGCAGTGGGACATTGCCCTCTCTCTCTGTACCCTGCCCGTCCCTGGCACTACCCACCGTGAGACTGCCCTGACATAATGGCGGATAGGATTACTGCCTGACCACCCCTTCCCTCAAACCAATAGACAATAGGTGGAGTAGGCCATTCAGCCCTTCGAGCCTGCACCACCATTCAATATGATCATGGCTGTTCCTGCCTTATCTCCATAACCCTTGATCCCACTATCCTTCAGAGCTCTATCCAACTCTTTCTTAAATGAATCCAGAGACTGGGCCTCCACTGCCCTCTGGGGCAGAGCATTCCACACAGCCACCACTCTCTGGGTGAACAAGTTTCTCCTCATCTCTGTCCTAAATGATCTACCCCGTATTTTTAAGCTGTGTCCTCAGGTTCGGTACTCACCCATCAGCGGAAACATGTTTCCTGCCTCCAGAATGTCCAATCC
>NW_025187621.1:0-1710 GCF_004010195.1 Chiloscyllium plagiosum | reverse complement strand
ATAATGTTATATGTCTCAATCAGATCCCCTCTCAGTCTTCTAAACTCAAGGGTATACAAGCCCAGTCGCTCCAGTCTTTCAGCGTAAGGTAGTCCCGCCATTCCAGGAATTGACCTCGTGAACCTACGCTGCACTCCCTCAATAGCCAGAATGTCTTTCCTCAAATTTGGAGACCAGAACTGCACACAGTACTCCAGGTGTGGTCTCACCAGGGCCCTGTACAGCTGCAGAAGCACCTCTTTGCTTCTATACTCAATCCGTCTTATTATGAAGGCCAGCATGCCCTTAGCCTTCTTCACTACCTGCTGTACCTGCATGCTTACCTTCATTGACTGGTGTACAAGAACACCCAGATCTCTCTGTACTGCCCCTTTACCAAGCCCCTCGATGACCCACTGGGTGAACACCTCAGACACTCTCCTGCCCAGTGCAGGACCAATGCCCCTGCTAGTGCCCCATGGCACCGCGTTGACCAGGCTGAGAGGAAACCGTTGACAGAGCTCCCTGTCTCCACAGCGCCTGCTCCTCCAACCAGACCTTTTATGGGCAGCCAGTCACAAAGAGGCAGAACAGCAGTGGTATCCTCTTCAGCTTACAGTGGAAGATCAGCAACTACGTCAACACCACGGTGTTCTTCGTCTCGGTTTTTCAGTACATCACCATCGCCTTCGTCTTCTCTATGGGCAAGCCCTTCCGCAAACCCATCTCCACCAACTGTGAGTGTCCCAGACTCCATCGTCCTACCGCCAGACCGGGACTCAGGGAGTGCCGCTCTGTCGGAGGGTCAGTGCTGAGGGAGTGCCGCTCTGTCGGAGGGTCAGTGCTGAGGGAGTGCCGCACTGTCGGAGGGTCAGTGCTGAGGGAGGGCTGCATTGTCGGAGGGTCAGTGCTGAGGGACTGGGCACTGTCGGAGGGTCAGTGCTGAGGGAGGGCTGCACTGTCGGAGGATCAGTGCTGAGGAAGTGGGCACTGTCGGAGGGTCACTGCTGAGGGAGTGAGCACTGTCAGAAGGTCAGTGCCATCGTCCTACCGCCAGACCGGGACTCAGGGAGTGCCGCTCTGTCGGAGGGTCAGTGCTGAGGGAGTGCCGCTCTGTCGGAGGGTCAGTGCTGAGGGAGTGCCACACTGTCGGAGGGTCAGTGCTGAGGGAGTGCCGCTCTGTCGGAGGGTCAGTGCTGAGGGAGTGGGCACTGTCGGAGGGTCAGTGCTGAGGGAGCGCCGCACTATCGGAGGGTCAGTGCTGAGGGAGCGCCGCATTATCGGAGGGTCAGTGCTGAGGGAATGCCGCACTGTCGGAGGGTCAGTGCTGAGGGAGTGGGCACTGTCGGAAGGTCAGTGCTGAGGGAGCGCCGCACTATCGGAGGATCAGTGCTGAGGGAGCGCTGCATTATCGGAGGGTCAGTGCCGAGGGCGAGCCGCACTGTCGGAGGGTCAGTGCTGAGTGAGTGTGCACTGTCGGAGGGTCAGTGCTGAGGGAGTGCCGCGCTGTCGAAGGGTCAGTGCTGAGGGAGTGGGCACTGTTGGAGGGTCAGTGTTGAGGGAACGGGCACTGCACTGTCAGAGGGTCAGTGCTGAGGGAGTGGGCACTGTCAGAGGGTCAGTGCTGAGGGAGTGCCGCACTGTCGGTGGGTCAGTGCTGAGGGAGTGCCGCACTGTCAGAGGGCCGGTGCTGAGTGAGTGGGCACTGTCAGAGGGTCAATGCTGAGGGAG
>NW_025187620.1:0-3036 GCF_004010195.1 Chiloscyllium plagiosum | reverse complement strand
TATCAGTGACCGAGAGCTGAGAGTGTGTGTTTTTGTCAATGACAGGAAGCTGGGAGTGTTATCTTTATTTGTGACAGGTACCTGGGTGTGTTTTGTTTATCTGTACTGCTAGCTGGGAGTGTCTTCATTATCAGTGACAGAGAGCTGGAAGTGTGTACTTTGTCAGTGACAGAGAGCATTGAATGAGCTGTTTAACAGTGACAGAGAGCTGGGAGTGCGTTCTTTATATTTGACAGAGAACTGAGAGTGTGTTCTTTATCAGTGACTGAGAGTTGTGAGTGTGTTCTTTATCAGTGACAGGTACCAGGGGCACTGTTCTTTTCAGTGACTGTGAGCTGTGAATGTGTTCTTTGTCAGTGAAAGAGATCTGAGATTGTGTTCTCTATCAGCGACAGGTAGCGGTGTGTGTGGTCTTTGTCTGCAACAGTGAGCTGGGACTGTGTTCTTTATCAGTGAAACAGATCTGAGAGTGTGTTATTTATCAGTGACAGGGAATGTGTTCTTTATCAGAGACAGAGCTGGGAGTGTATTCTTTACTCATGAGAAGTAACTGGTTGTGTGTTCTTTATCTGTGACAGATAGCTGTGAGTGTGTTCTTTACCTGTGACAGAGATCTGAGTGTGTGTTCTTTATCAGTGACAGAGAGCTGAGAGTTCTTTGTCAGCAACAGCGAGCTGGGTCTGTGTTCTTTATCAGTGACAGATTGCTGGGAGTGTATTCTTTATTTGTGAGATAGAGCTGGTAGTGTGTTCTTTAGCAATGACACAAATCTGAGAGTGTGCTCTTCATAACTGACAGAGTGCTGGGAGTGTGTTCTTTCTCAGTGAAAGAGGTTTGAGAGTGTGTTCTCTATCAGTGACAGGTAGCTGGGTGGGTGTTCTTTGTCAGCAACAGCGAGCTGGGATTGTGTTCTTTATCAGTATTAGCTAGCTGTGAGTGTGTTATTTATCAGTATTAGCTAGCTGTGAGTGTGTTATTTATCAGTGACAGAGAGCTGGGAGTGTGTATTTTATCAGTGACAGTTAGCTGTCAGTGTGTTCTTTATTAGTGACAGAGATCTGAATGTGTGTTCTTTGTCAGCAACAGCAAGATGCGACTGTGTTCTTTATTAGTGTTAGGGAGCTGTGAATGTATTCTTTGTCTGTGACAGAGATCTGGGAGTGTGTTCTTTGTCTGTGACAGAGAGCTGGGAGTGTGTTAATTATCAGTGACAGATAGCTGGGAGTGTGTTCTTCACCAGTTTCAGAGATCTGGGAGAGTGTTCTTTATCATTGGCAGAGACACTGGGAGTGTATTCTTTATTAGTGACCGAGATCTGAGTGTGTGTTCTTTATCAGCAACAGTGAGCTGCGATTGAGAGTGTGTTCTCTATCAGTGGCAGGTAGCTGGGTGTGTGCTCTTTGTCAGCAACAGTGAGCTGGGATTGTGTTCTTTATCAGTATTAGCTAGCTGTGAGTGTGTTCTTTATCAGTGACAGAGAGCTGGGAGTTTGTTCTTTAACAGTGACAGAGTGCAGGGAGTGTGTATTTTATCAGTGAATGACAGCTGGGTCTGTGTTCTTTATCAGTGACAGAGAGCAGGGAGTGTATTCTTTATCAGTGACAGAGAGCTGGCAGTGTGTTCTTTATCAGTGACAGAGAGCTGGCAGTGTGTTCTTTATCAGTGACAGTGAGCTGGGAGTGTGTTCTTTATCAGTGACAGAGAGCTGGGAATGTGTACTTTATCAATGACAGAGTGCTGGGAGCGTGTACTTTATCTGTGACAACGAGCTGGGAATGTGTTCTTTATCAGTGACAGAGAGATGGGAGTGTGTTCTTTCTCAGTGACAGAGAGCTGGGCGTGTGTTCTTTATCAGTGACAGTGTGCTGGGAGTGTGTTTTCTATCAGTGACAGAGAGCTGGGAGTGTGTTCATTATCAGTGAGAGAGAGCTGGGAGTGTGTTCTTTATCAGTGACGGAGGGCTGGGAGTGTGTTATTTATCAGCGGCTGGGAGCTGGGAGTGTGTTCTTTATATTTGACATAGAACTGAGAGTGTGTTGTTTATCAGTGACAGACAGGTGGGAATGTGTTCTTTATCAGTGACTGAGAGTTGTGAGTGTGTTCATTATCAGTGACGGAGGGCTGGGAGTGTGTTATTTATCAGCGGCTGGGAGCTGGGAGTGTGTTCTTTATCAGTGACAGAGAGCAGGGAGTGTGTATTTTTTCAGTGACTGAGAACTGGGACTGTGTTCTTTGTCAGAGACAGAGAGCTGGGAATGTTTTCTTTCTCAGTGACAGAGAGATGGAAGTGTGTTCTTTCTCAGTGACAGAGTGCTGGGAGTGTTATCTTTATCAGTGACAGAGAGCTGGGAATGTGTACTTTATCAGTCACATAGAGCTGGGAGTGTGCTCTTTAACAGTGACAGAGACCTGGGAGTGTGTTCGTTATATTTGACAGAGAACTGAGAGTGTGTCATTTGTCAGTGACAGACAGGTGGGAATGTGTTCTTTATCAGTGATTGAGAGTTGTGAGTGTGTTCTTTAACAGTGACAGGTAGCAGGGTGAGTGTTCTTTATCAGTGACAGTGAGCTGGGAATGTGTTCTTTATCAGTGGCAGAGAGCTTGGAGTTTGTTCTTTATCCGTGACAAAGAGCTGGGAGTGTATTCTTTAGTCATGACAAGAAACTGGTTGTGTGTTCTTTATTTGTGACAGATAGCAGTGAGTGTGTTCTTTACCTGTGACAGAGATCTGAGTGTGTGTTCTTTATCAGTGACAAGTAGCTGAGAGAAAGTTCTTTGTCAGCAACAGCGAGCTGGGACTGTGTTCTTTATTAGTGACAGATTGCTGTGTGTGTGTACTTTATCAGTGACAGAGAGCTGGGAGTATGTACTTTATCAGTGATAAAGAGCTGAGGGTGTGTACTTTATTAGTGACAGAGAGCTGGGTGTGTGTTCTTTATCAGTGACAGAGAGCTGGGAGTGTGATTTTTCTCAGTGACAGAGAGCTGTGAGTGTGTACTTTATCAGTGACAGAGAGCTGGGAATGTGTTCTTTAT
>NW_025187619.1:0-3036 GCF_004010195.1 Chiloscyllium plagiosum | reverse complement strand
CACAGCTTCTCCCAAACACCACCATTCCAGATCCAGTGTCTCCCAAACACCACCATTCCAGATCACAGCGTCTCCCAATATTTGCATTATTCCTGGTGATTTCGAGTGATTTTTAAAAAATGCTGTATCAACTCAATAGAACCTTTTGATCTTTATATTTTCATAAGATGCAAGTCATTTATTGGTGTAAGTCCTTTGTTTAATTTGTGCTCCATGAGGACTTGTGGCTGGGGACATTTTAATTGTCAGGAGGATGGGAATCAAAGTTTGCCAGACCTGAGTCCAACCATGAGGAAGCAAGTTTGATTTGATCGGATTTTGATGTGGTTTAATTATGCTTCGTTTGCAATACAGCTGTGTGAAAAGGGAATGTTGGAGAACCATTGATTCCTTCAAAATGTTCCGCGCAATACAATGAACGCCAGTCCCCAGACAACAGCAGCCACATTAAGGAGGCTGCTGGACTGCCTCCCGAAGAGTTTAATATTAGAGACAGAGTTGTCTTAAACAATAGCACCAACATTGAAGCATCCAAAACGCTGAGATGGGAAATTACTTGCTGATCAATATTGAGGTTCTATTTCTGGACAATGCTGCCAAAGTGAAAAAACTGAAGAAATGGCTCCTCTCCTTCACCCCACCTCATCGCTTCTCTTTGTTTCTCTTTCCTCCTGTCCTCACCACCTCCCTCACCCCAAACTTCCTCCAAATTCATTGCCGTGGTCTCCAAAGTTTGGTGAAATTTGAAGAAGTACGGCTACAATTAAGGGTGTGACCGAGGGATCGAAGATGGCGTCGATCTGAGAAGATCACACTGCAGAGCAGGACGGTCCTTTAACCCACCCAACCCAGGTCATCAGGATTTCGTGGGGCATTGGAAAGATTGTGAAGCCCCAAGAAACATTTAAAAATTGACTTACCTGTATTGTCCAGAAATGCCTAAAAAGGGAGGAGGAGCATCTGAGGCCGGGCCTGCAGCTCAGCCTGCAGCAGCCTCGGAGCCGATTACTCTCCAGGACCTGGTGAACCAGCTCTCAAAGTCTCATGAGATGTTGGGGAAACAGATTGAAGAGAAGCTGGCTCCAGTCTCTCTCATGCTACAGAAGCATGAGCAGCAGCTGTGAGACCTGGAGAAGAGGACGGATGAGGTGGAGCACAGGGTCACAGTGGTGGAAGCTGATGCCAGTTCATTCAAGGAAGAGATCCAAGCCTTGAAGACGCAGATTCGTAATTTGCGTGACAAGTGGATGATCATGAAAACAGGGGCAGGAGAAAAAACATTCGGATCATCGATCTGCCTGAGGGTAAGGAAGGTGAGCGGCCTGCGGAATTTGTTGAAGATTGGCTTCTGAAATTCCTTGACTTGGAGACTGGCATGAGAGGATTGAAGATAGAGAGGGCTCACCGGGTCACAGCTCGGAAGTCGGGTCTGGGTCAACGCCCTCGTCCTTTCCTGGTGCAGTTCCATTATTACCAGGATAAGGAGAGAGTCATGGAGGCTTCCAGACTCCAGGGGAACGATCCAAAGGCCCTAATGTACGAGGGGTCTAAGATCATGTTTTTTCAAGACTTTTCAGTGGCGGTGATCCAGAAACGAAAATCGTATGATGGTGTCAAGAGAAGATTGAAGGAGCTTGGTAGTCAGTACTCCCTGAGATATCCGGCAGTGGTTCGGATCACCTTAGATGGATCTATGCATCTCTTTGACACATCGGAGAAGGCAAGAGACTTTGTGAACTAACCTAATTTAAACAATTGTAGTATGTATAAATATTGTTGCTTGGGTATGCGTTTATCATCCTGTAAAAGAAATGGAGGAAATCCGGTTGGAGCTTTGTTTTTCCCCTTTCCCCTTTATCTATTGATAATAATTTGGTTCAAACTATGTCTGGCAGTGGTCAAGATGAACATTTTAAATTTCTAAGTTAGGACATACCAAAGGATGGGTGTGTTATTTTTCCCCCCTTTTTGTTTATGAAAGAATGTTTTTTTATTCATATTGATATTCTACAGGGTGTTTATACTTTTTAGCTTGTGCTTGCGATGCGGCTCTAGCTGGGAGAAGTGAAAGTGATTGAGATGGTTAAATGCCTATTTATGGGCAGTTTGGGAGGGGTAGTTGCCCCTCTGGGCAGGGGTGAGTTCCCCTACTCAGCGCTATTGCTGCTTTGTATGTTGGTTTGTTTTCTGGTTTTTGTTGTTTTTTATTTTTAATAATTTCGTATGTTTGTTAAATGTAGCGGTTTTAGTTTATGTAGTTTTTATATTTTGTGGACCGCGCGACACTAAGGCTCAGCAATTTGTGGTTCGGGTTCCTCCTCTCTGGAATTTAAATGTAAATGCAGAAGATTATGGCTAATGATTTGATGAAGTGGAGTACCTGGAATATCAAGGGAAGTCACTCACCAATTAAGAGGAAGAAGGTACTCTTGAGTCTTAGAAAGGAGCAGGTGGATATTGCTCTGTTACAGGAGACACATTTGGATGACAAGGACCATCTGAAATTACAGCAGAATGGCTTTGACCGAGGTTATTTTTCATCATTTAATACCAGAAGTAGGGGAGTGGCTATATTGGTAAGGAAAAATCTCTTCTCATTTAAATGGTTGGAATGTGTTAAAGACACATACGGGAGGTTTGTAATTCTTAAAGCCTTGATAAATAGGGAAGAATATGGCATTTTAAATGTTTATTATCCCCCAGCTCATCCTCTTAAATTCTTGTTAGATGCTTTTTCTAAACTGATAAGTCTCAAGTCTTGGCACATCATTATAGGGGAGATTTTAACTGCCTCATGGACCCCACAGTAGACAGGTTGCCTAAAGGTCCCTCAATACCCTCTGCACAAACTAAACAGTTATTGGGTCTGTGTGGGGAATTAGGATTGGTGGACGTCTGGAGGTAGGGATTTCACATTTTTCTGCAATCCGCACAGATGTCACACGAGGATTGATTTTTTTCTGACCCCTGCGGTAACCCTGGATCTGGGGGCATCCTGTACGAATGGTAATATTGCCATCTCTGATCATGCTCCAG
>NW_025187618.1:896-3036 GCF_004010195.1 Chiloscyllium plagiosum | reverse complement strand
AGCAATTATTGTTTCTGATCAAACAGAAAGACTAGATAAGAAGATGATGCATCCATGTGTGACAAAGTCTTTCATGGAGAGTATCCATTCACAAATTAGTGAGCATTACTGTCAGGACCGATTTAGGGAGTTTATTTCTGGGATTAGAAGCACGTGATAGGCAGGAATTTCAGCTGTGCTTCCTGAATTATCCCCAGAAGGCCCTGTGATTGCTGCTCGACCTTGTTTCCTGCTGACTTCCAACTGACTCTGGCCAGCTCTCCCTCGTGTCATTGCAGTAAGCTTTACTCAATGCAAACAACAATACCTCTGATTACTTGTTCTCCTTCTCAAATTACAGACTTTTCCTTGACATGACTGTCACGCAGTTCACCTTGAGCTGCTTAATTAAGTCTGTCGACCATGCACATGCATCAATCTGAGTTTTGTGCTGCCATTCTGCCTCTGGTCTCAGTGTGGTTCAGCCTCTCCATTCATGCTGTTTGACATCTTCCACTCACATTTCATTCTTGAAAGTTTACTTCTTGGAGTAAACTTATTGAATACATCTTTCATGCTTTGTACAGAATTCATACTTTCATGCAAGTTTCAAAAAGTGTATTCAGCCTTCATCTCACTTTGCTTAAGACAAGTGCAGGCTGACCGTGAAATAAAAGAATTCCCTTTTTTATATAGATTTGGCAGAAAAGCTTTTTCACTGGAGAGGTCGTCAGCTCCTTTCGAAAATGAACTCAGGTGCTTGGCTTCATATTGGCACTATTAAACGTTTCATGCTACCTTAGCATTGCAATATGAAGAAAAACAAATAACAGTATGAAGTGTTCGGCGGAGTTCTGTTTACCTGTCATTTTAAATATAGTTTCAAATTTGCAGTGCTTAATTTTAAATGCTTTTTCATGAAGTTGTTATCACATGGAATGTCGGAGGTCGAGGGGTGACATGCTCGAAGTTTATAAAATCATGAGAGACATGGATAGGGTAAATAGCCAAGGTGTTTTGCACACTGTAGGCGTGTTCAAACATAGAGGATAGAGGCTTAAGTTGCGAGGGGAAAGATTATAAAGGGACAAAGGGACAACTTGTTCACGCAAAAGCTCATGTCGGTATGGAATGATTTTCCAGAGAAAGAGTGATAGATGCAAGTGCAGCAACAACATTTAAAAAACATTTGGACATTCCTATGAATTGGAACGATTAGAGGCATTTGGGCCAAGTGCAAACAGATGGGACTAATTAAGTGGGAGGCAAGGTGGCTTTATGCTTAACACTATGCCTCACAGCACCACGGTACTGGGTTCAATTCCCGCCTATCTGTGTGGAGTTTGCACATTCTCCCTGTAGGTGCTCCGGTTTCCTCCCACAATCCAAGGATGTGCAGTTCAGGTGAATTGACAATGCTAAATTGCCCACAGTGTTAATCAGGGGAAAATATAGGGTAGGGGAATCGTTTTGGGTGCGTTTCTCGTCGGAGGGGCGGTGTAGACCTGCTGGGCCGAGGGGCCTGTGCCACACAGTAGAGAATGTAAAGTTTGGAAAACATGGCCAGATGGACAAGTTGGATCAGAATTAGTTTCTGCGATATATGAATCTCTCCAGCTGAGAAAAAAGATAGAAAATATTACGGAAGTAAATTGGCAATGAATATTTGCAAAAGCATCATGAGATTTCTGTACATATATAAGAAAAAAATCAACATGAGTGTACGACTTTTGGCAGAAGTCAAATTTAGAAATTATATTGAGAACATTTGAAAGTCGTGACCGTGGAATTGAGTGCAGAGAACAGGCGGATAATTTACACCAGACTTTGCATGATTCCTCACAGCGGAAGGCATCGTAAATATTTCAATGATATAAACAAAATGGTAACAGGACCAAAGTCCATGAGATGTCTCGAACTAAAGGAACAAGTTTTTTTTATCAAACTGATAAGGGTAGACAGGTCAGCAGTAGATCACAGTTGATATTAAACAAAGTATTTAAACTTTGACTGGCCTGTGTTGCAATAGTGCTCACTTGCGTGGATGAGTGCAGCCCAAGCAATACTCAAGATGCTTCACACCATCCAGGGCAAAGCAGCCGGTTTGACTATCAGTTCATCCTCCATTCTCCAGCATCAACTCTCATCAGCATCAGTTTGT
>NW_025187618.1:0-650 GCF_004010195.1 Chiloscyllium plagiosum | reverse complement strand
TTCAATAACACTCCCCAGGTCCCTGCCGTTAAGTGTAAAATCCTGCCCTGGTTTGTCTCACAAGATGTAATGTCTCACATTTATCTGTATGAAGCTCCAACTGCCATACCTCAGACTACTGACCCAGTAGATCAAGATCTCACTGTTCTCTTAGATAATCTTCTTCACTGTCCATTATCACACAATTTTTTTGTATCGTCTGCAAACTATCCATGGTTCCTATAACATCATCCAAATCTATTACGAAAACAATGAACAACAGCAACCTGGTTACTGTGGCACACCGCTGGTCACAGGCGTCCAATTCGAGCAACTAATCTCTCCCAGCGCCCTCGGTGTTTTACTGTCAAGCCATTTTTGAATCTGATTGGCTCGCCCTCCCTGTGATTTAACCTTCTTAATCCACCTACCATACGGACTTTTGTTGGGCCTCACTAAGGTGTATGCAGATAACTGATGCTGTTTATCTTCCCCTGTATTCTGGGTAACCTCTACAAAAAATGGAATCCAGTTTGTGAGACACGCTTTGCCACACATAAAAACATGCTTACTACCATGGCAGTCCTTGCCTTTCGAAATGCATGTAAATTCTACCTCTGAGAATCTTCTACAAACGCTACCCACACCTGACATCAGACTCACCAGTCTGT
>NW_025187617.1:0-3036 GCF_004010195.1 Chiloscyllium plagiosum | reverse complement strand
CCAATTTTGCCTCATCCTCTATTTCTCCATGGCGATGTAGAATGTGAGGCAGTTGTGGTCACTATCACCAAACTTCTCTCCCACCAAGATCTGATAACTGCCCCAGCTCGTTTCCGAAGACCAACTCTAGAATGGCCTCTCCCCTCGTCGGCCTGTCACCATACTGTGTTAGGAAACCCTCCTGAACGCACATTACAAAAGCATCTCCATTCAAATCTTCTACTCGAAGGAGATTCCAATCAATTTTGGGAAAGTTAAAGTCTCCCATTACAACAACCCTACTACGTCTACACTTATCCAAAATCAGCCGACCGATGCATTCTTCAATCTCCCTGCTGCTATTGGGGGGTCTGTAGTAAATCCCTAACGATGTGACTGCTCCCTTGCTGTTCCTAATTTCCACCCATACTGACTCAGTCGGCAGATCTTCCTCGACAATGGAACCTTCGATAGCTGTGATACACTCTCTGATTAATAGGGCTACACCCCCTCCTCTTCCACCCCACCCCCCCACTCCCTATTCTTTGTAAATACTCGAAACCCGAGAATATCCAGCAACCTGCCCCTGAGAAACCCATGTCTCTGTTATGGCCACAACATCATAGCACCAGTTACTGATCCATGCCCTATTTTCATCACTTTTATTTCTGATACTCCATGCGTTAAAGCAAACACACTTTAACTGATCCCTTGGTTCCTTCCCAGGAAAATCTTTCCCACTAGCTGGTCTACCTCTTGCTATTGCCTCATCTGCAACAACTCTCACCACCGGAATAGAGCTCATGTTCCCACCTCCCTGCCATGCTAGATTAAACCCTCTAGAACTTCCTTCCCAGGAAAATCTTTCCCACTAGCTGGTCTACCTCTTGCTATTGCCTCATCTGCAACAACTCTCACCACCGGTATACAGCTCAGTTCCCACCTCCCTGCCATGCTAGATTAAACCCTCTAGAACTACTCGAGCAAACCTTCCACTCAGAACATTTGTCCCCTTCCAGTTCAGATGCAACCCGTCCTTCTTGTACAGGTCCCACCTTCCCCAGAAGGCATCACAATTATCTACAGATCTGAAATATTCCCTACTACTCCAGCTGCGCAGCCACGTGTTAAGCTGCTCACGCTCCCTGTTCCCGCCTCGCTATCTCGTGGCATCGGTAGTAATCTAGAGAAAATAACGAGGTAAAAACAATGACTGCAGATGCTGGAAACCAGACTCTGGATCAGTGGTGATGGAAGAGCACAGCAATTCAGGCAGCATCCGAGGAGCTTCGAAATCGACGTTTCGGGCAAAAGCCCTTCATCAGGAATAAAGGTAGAGAGCCTGAAGCGTGGAGAGATAAGCTAGAGGAGGGTGGGAGTGGGGATAGAGTAGCATAGAGTACAATAGGGCATGAGGCGTTCTTCCTCCAGGCGTCTGGTGGTGAGGGAGCGGCGGTGGAGGAGGCCCAGCACCTCCATATCCTCGGCAGAGTGGGAGGGGGAGTTGAAATGTTGAGCCACGGGGCGGTTTGGTTGATTGGTGCGGGTGTCTCGGAGATGTTCCCTAAAGCGCTCTGCTAGGAGGCGTCCAGTCTCCCCAATGTAGAGGAGACCGCATCGGGAGCAACGGATGCAATAGATGATATTAGTGGATGTGCAGGTAAATCTTTGATGGATGTGGAAAGCTCCTTTGGGGCCTTGGATGGAGGTGAGGGAGGAGGTGTGGGCGCAGGTTTTACAGTTCCTGCGGTGGCAGGGGAAGGTGCCAGAATGGGAGGGTGGCTTATAGGGGCGTGGCCCTGACCAGGTAGTCACGGAGGGAACGGTCTTTGCGGAAGGCGGAAAGGTGTGGGGAGGGAAATATATCCCTGGTGGTGGTGTCTGTTTGGAGGTGGCGGAAATGTCGGTGGATGATTTGGTTTATGCGAAGGTTGGTAGGGTGGAAGGGGGGCACCAGGGGCGTTCTGTCCTTGTTGTGGTTGGAGGGGTTGGGTCTGAGGGCGGAGGTGCGGGATGTGGATGAGATGCGTTGGAGGGCATCTTTAACCACGTGGGAAGGGAAATTGCGGTCTCTAAAGAAGGAGGCCATCTGGTGTGTTCTATGGTGGAACTGCTCCTCCTGGGAGCAGATACAGCGGAGGCGGAGGAATTGGGAATACGGGATAGCATTTTTGCAAGAGGTCGGGTGGGAAGAAGTGTAATCCATTTAGCTGTAGGAGTCGGTGGGTTTGTAAAAAATATCAGTGTCAAGTCGGTCGTCACTGATGGAGATGGAGAGGTCCAGGAAGGGGAGGGAGGTGTCAGAGATGGTCCAGGTAAATTTAAGGTCAGGGTGGAATGTTTTGGTGAAGTTGATGAATTGCTCAACCTCCTCGCGGGAGCACGAGGTGGCGCCAATGCAGTCATCAATGTAGCGGAGGAAGAGGTGGGGAGTGGTGCCGGTGTAATTACAGAAGATCAACTGCTCTACGTAGCCAACAAAGAGACAGGCATAGCTGGGGCCCACACATGTGCCCATGGCGACCCCTTTGGTTTGGAGGAAATGGGAGGATTCAAAGGAGAAATTGTTATGGGTGAGGACCAGTTCGGCCAAACGAATGAGAGTGTCGGTGGAGGGGTACTGTTGGGAACGTCTGGAGAGAGAAAAAACGGAGGGCTTGGAGGCCCTGGTCATGGCGGATGGAGGTGTAGAGGGATTGGATATCCATGGTGAAGATGAGGGATTGGGCGCCGGGGAAACGGAAGTCTTGGTGGAGGTGGAGGGGGTCGGAGGTGTCTCGAACTTATGTGGGGAGTTCCTGGACTAGGGGGGATAGGACAGTGCCGAGGTAGGTAGAGATGAGTTCAGTGGGGCAGGAGCATGCTGAGACAATGGGTCGGCCAGGGTGGTCAGGCTTGTGGATCTTGGGAAGGAGGTAGAACCGGGCAGTGCGGGGTTCCCATCACACCCACTCCAGGTACTGGCTCCGACCCCACTCCCAGCTCTACACCCACACCAGCTCCCAGCCCTGACGAGTTTTCACAATCCCTCCAGACCTCTCCTTCACTGAGGATGAA
>NW_025187616.1:0-3036 GCF_004010195.1 Chiloscyllium plagiosum | reverse complement strand
TTTCCTTTAACTTCCAAAGCCCTCGCTGTAATTTCAATCTTAGTTGCATCCTCCAGACATGCTAATGCCCTTTTCTGTACCAACTCATTTGATTCTAAAACACATGGAATCCTTCGAAACACCTTTCTCAGTAGCCACCAACAACCCCATGCCTCTGACACCTCTTCCAGCTGATCCAGCAACCCGCATCTACAAATGTCTTCAAAACCATAATGCTATGTACCCCCTCAATTTACTCCGACAGCTGTAACTTTCCCACGATATATATTCTCCTTAGTCCTCTTGTAATGTCACGAACTCTGCAGCTTCACCATCCCCAGAATGCTTCCAAATCTTTACAGTATCCTTATCCTTACTGCTTCATCGACGTTTGAATCATCTGTTAGAATCTTCCGTTTCTCTATGTTAAAATGATATTCTCACGGTCCTCCCAGACTTTGAGGTAACGTTATGCCACAAGTGATGTCATAGAATCATCGAAGCGCTCGGCATGGAAAGAAGCCTTTCGGTCCAAGCAGTCCACGCTAAATGTCTCTTAAACGTAGTAATTGTCCTCACATTAGCCATTTCGTCTTGAGGTCATTCCACCCGCAAACCAACTGTGTCAGAAAAAGTTTACTCCTAAGTCCTTTTCAAACCTGTCTTCTCTCAGCTTAAAAGTACCCCGGAAATTGACCATCTTCAGGAAAAGACAACGACCAAGAACTCAATTTGTATCTCTCATAAACGTCCCTATATGTGTATTGTCCTCTATTCAATAGAAAATTCAAGGCTTCGTTTTAAATCCCACAGTTTTCTCTCCAACTGAAATGTCTTCCAACTGCTCCAGCACATCCTATCTGTTTTCACTCAATCCCTGTAGCCTCATTCAATCCCATATCTGCAATCTGTTCCAAATCCTGCAATCCTCCGTTTTTGTGCATCTTTCTTCCATCGCTCCAACTCCATAAAGTTTTTCCATAACTTCCAACAGCCCAGCATTCTTCAGGAGTCTTTCACTGATCCAGGTGCTACAGTATTGCACAGTTCTGTCTCCAGACTCCAAAGCGTGTCTTTTCTCTGAAAATATAAAGGTTAATTTTTCAAGGAATAGTCCAAACAGAACATTATGCATGATCCATGTAAAATCTTCCAGCGCTTGGAACAATCCCTTCATCACGATCACCTAATCCAGCTCCTCTGATATATCATGTCAGTGAAATCTACTCTAATTATGCAACAATCTGTAAAACTCTAACTTTCGCCAGCACCTACGAAGGCTCTTCTTCCTGCATCTGTCTATCCAGAAGCACTCCATCCGTCTAACATTTCAATAGGCGCAATCACAGTAAACCTCAACAGTCACTTAGTGTCTCCCTGCCTCTCTAAGTTTCTACATCCATTAAAACTGTCACAACTACTGCAATACCCTGGAGCCCTTATAGCCCTCAGACTCTTTGTTACCTTCTCCAGTAAACGCAGGTTCCTGCAAGAAAAAAATACCCCTATTTCTATTTCTGCTGCATTTTCTCCATATCTTGATCATTATTTTTTAAGTTACTGGATCTAGAGCTTCAAGCCAACCTAGTTTTTGTCTCTCCTGGGCTCTCATTTTCAAGTTCATTCTCTTATTTTATCCAAACACATTTCTACTCTGATACACATTCATTCAATATTTCATCTTTATCGCTGACTTTGCTTCCTTTCTGTGTATCATTGTATTTTGATCTGATTGAAACTCACTTTCCATCAGTGACACTTCTTTCTGTTTTAATCTTCTCACTAGTCCATAAAATATCTGAACCTCTACTTCCTTTTCATTGTTTATTGATCCTTATTTCGTCTCAGTCCCTACTTCTGGTGGAATCGGTTCCTCTTTACATGTCAACCTCATCATTTCTGCAGTTTATTCGATATTCATAATATTTGTCAACATGAAAGTATGAATTTGTTGAAACACCCATTCCGGGGCATATTTTCGTTCAGTTCTTTACTCGTGCAAGCAATTTGAGTCATACACGATTACGACCTATCACCTCCAATTGAAGACAACCACACTGTTCGTAATAATGCATTAATGCTCCATCTCCCCCAAGACTTTGTGTAGCTTGTTCTGCAGACCAGAAAACCGCACCTTTAAACTTTGTTGCTTTGCCTCTCTCACACTTTCCTCGCTTTTATCAGGAGTGAATTAGATCTACTTTCTGATCAGCTTAGAATCTGTTGGATCGGATGGGGTTTGGTAAATGCCTCTTTCATCACTCGCAGATTCATATGGATGGCAGATAAATGCAGTATCTCTCGTGCATTGAATTGTCATGGCTGCTCTTCCAGGTTGGAGTTTCCTCGTGAATGCCAATCATGTCTGTTCCAGTTCATTGCAATGTTATCTGTTTCAGTCAGACGCATGCTGTCACCATAGTAGGTGATGGCGATACAGCTGTTCTCTCATTTGCGAATAACGGCTGGCGGTCTATTTAACTGGTGGCTCACCACACCTCAGCTCTGCGGCGAGATCTGGAAATTGACACTCGTGGCAATTACAATCAGTGTGGCGATAGATGCTGGAGACCCTCTGCAGTATAAACAATCCATCCAGTCGACTGAGCTCACGGGAAACTTCAAGATTGCTGACTGAACGGATGTGACTATATCTGTTTGTAACGAGGTTGATCTTGCTGTTAAACTGACTCTAAAATAGAACCATAGACTCCCTACCACGTGCAAACAGGACATTTGCTCAAACATGTCCACAAAAATCTTACAAAGAGTAACGCATCGAGAACCATTCTCCTGCACTATATTTGGCCTGAATAACACACGTAACTTACTCTTCCCTGAAAATTGTGCACAATTTCGCATGGCCAATTCGCCGAATCTGCACACCTTTGGACTGTGAGAGGAAACAGACCCACCCAGAGGAAGCCCATGCAGACACAGGGAGAATGTGCAAACTCCAGATAGATTATCAGCTGATGTTGGAATCAAAGACGGATCCTTAAGGATTCGGTATAACTGACGAACAAGTGCTTACCACTGAATCCATAAGACTCGTGG
>NW_025187615.1:0-3036 GCF_004010195.1 Chiloscyllium plagiosum | reverse complement strand
TGCGACACACGCTGCGACACGTTGCGACACACGTTGCGACACACGTTGCGACACACGCTGCGACACACGCTGCGACACATGCAGCGACACACACTGGGACACACACCGGGACACACACCGGGACACACACCGGGACACACACCGGGACATACACTGGGATACGCTGCGACACACGCTCAGACACACGCTGGGACACACGCAGCGACACACGGCGACACGCTGGGACACGCTGCGACACACGCTGCGACACACGCTGGGACACGCAGCAACACGCTGTGACACACGCTGGGACACAAGCAGCGACACACGCTGGGACACACTGCGACACGCTGGGACACATGCTGGGACACACGCTGTGACACGCTGCGACACACGCTGGGGCACACGCTGCGACACGCTGGGACACACTGCCACACACGCTGGGACACACGCAGCAACACACGCAGTGACACACGCTGGGACACGCTGCAACACACGCAGCGACACACACTGGGACACATGCTGCGACACACGTTGCGACACACGCTGCGTCACGCTCGGACACACGCTCAGACACACGTAGCGACACACGCAGCGACACACGCTGCGACACACGCTGCGACACACGCTGCGACACACGCTGCGACACACGCTGGGACACACACTGGGACACACACCGGAACATACACTGGGACACGCTCAGACACATGCTGGGACACACGCAGCGACACACGCTGGGACACACGCTGGGGCACACGCTGGGGCACACGCTGGGGCACACGCTGGGGCACACGCCGGGACACACGCCGGGACACACACTGGGACACACGTTGCGAAACGCTGCGACACACACTGGGACACGCTGCGACACACGCTGTGACACACACTGGGACACGCTGCGACACACGCTGGGACACGCTGGGACACGCTGCGACAAACGCTGGGACACACTGGGACACACTCTGGGACACACGCTGCGACACACGCAGGGACACACGCAGGGACACACGTTGCGACACGCTGCGACACACGCTGGGACACGCTGCGACACACGCTGCGACACACTTTGCGACACGCTGGGACACACGCTGGGACACACACCGGAACATACACTGGGACACGCTGCGACACACGCTCAGACACATGCTGGGACACACGCAGCGACACACGCTGCGACACGCTGGGACACGCAGCAACACGCTGTGACACACGCTGGGACACAAGCAGCGACACACGCTGGGACATGCTGCGACACGCTGGGACACACGCTGGGACACATGCTGGGACACACGCCGGGACACATGCTGGGACACACACTGGGACATACACTGGGACACGCGCTCAGACACACGCTGCGACACACGCTGCGACACACGCTGCGACACACGCTGCGACACACGCTGGGACACACGCTGGGACACACGCTGGGACACACGCTGGGACACACAATAGGACACATGCTGCGACACACGTTGCGACACACGCTGGGTCACGCTGCGATGCACGCTGGGACATAAGCGACACATGCTGGGACACACGCTGCGAAACACGCTGGGACACACAGCGACACATGCTGTGACACTCTGGGACACACTGGGACCCACTGCGACAGACGCTGTGACACTCTGGGACACACGCTGCGACACACGCAGGGTCACACGCTGGGACACACGCTGGGACACACATTGCGACACACATTGCGACACACGCTGGGACACACGCTGGGACACACGCAGCGACACACGCTGTGACACACGCTGGGACACACGCTGGGACACGCTGGGACACACGCTGGGACACACGCTGGGACACACGCCGGGACACACGCTGGGACACAAGCAGCGACACACGCTGGGACATGCTGCGACACGCTGTGACACACGCAGCGACACACGTTGCGACACACGCAGCGACACGCTGGGACACACGCTGCGACACACGCTGCAACACGCAGCAACACGCTGTGACACACGCTGGGACACAAGCAGCGACACACGCTGGGACATGCTGCGACACGCTGTGACACACGCAGCGACACACGTTGCGACACACGCAGCGACACGCTGGGACACACGCTGCGACACACGCTGCAACACGCAGCAACACGCTGTGACACACGCTGGGACACAAGCAGCGACACACGCTGGGACATGCTGCGACACGCTGCGACACACGCTGGCACACACGCAGCGACACACGCAGCGACACACGCAGCGACACACGCAGCGACACACGCAGCGACACACGGTGGGACACACGGTGGGTCACACACTGGGACACATGCTGCGACACACGTTGCGACACACGCTGCGACACATGCTGGGTCACGCTGCGACGCACGCTGGGACACATGCTGCGACACACGCTGGGACACGCAGCGACACACGCTGTGACACACGCTGTGACGCTGCGACACATGCTGGGACACACGCTGCGACACACACTGGGACACACAGCGACACATGCTGTGACACTCTGGGACACACTGGGACCCACTGCGACAGACGCTGTGACACTCTGGGACACACACTGGGACACGCTGCGACACACGCTGGGACACACTGGGACACACGCAGCGACACACGCTGGGACAGACGCTGTCACACTCTGGGACACACGCTGCGACACACGCAGGGACACATGCTGGGACACACGCTGGGACACACATTGCGACACGCTGCGACACACGCTGGGACACACGCAGCGACACACGCTGTGGGACACGCTGCGACACGCTGGGACACGCTGCGACACACGCAGTGACACACGCAGCGACACACGCTGGGACCCACTGCGACAGATGCTGTGACCCACTGCGACAGACGCTGCGACACTCTGGGACACACGCTGCGACACGCTGCGACACACGCTGCGACACACGCTGGGACACACGCTGGGACACACGCTGGGACACACGCTGGTACACATGCAGCGACACACACCGGGACACACACCGGGACACGCTGGTACGCACGCTCAGACACATGCAGGGACACACACAGCGACACACGCTGCGACACACGTTGGGACACGCAGCAACACGCTGTGACACACGCT
>NW_025187614.1:0-3036 GCF_004010195.1 Chiloscyllium plagiosum | reverse complement strand
TATTCCTGGTAAGCATTTCCAAATAATTTGTTCGTTGACATTTTTTGGATAATGTCAAATGATGCATTTCTTTCCTGGCAATGATTTGAGACATTATAACCCTCCTTTCTTTTTCCTTCCAGCAAACACCCTGACAATTGTGATTCTTTGCAGGGAAAACTGCAGCCTTTCCAGGTGTATCTGCATCTATATGTTGGCCATGGCAGTTGCAGATCTACTGCTCATGTTCAACAATGTGCTGCTGTACCATGTTATCAGTTATAACTTTCCCCTTTCATTCCTGTCACTCACTTCAATATGTAAGTTACTTCTGTATATAGCACCTGTCACAATTGATGTGTCCATTTGCTTTACTGTCTCCTTCACATTTGACCGATTTGTAATGATCTGCTGGCAAAGGTTTAAGGTGAGGTATTGCACCAAGAGAACTGCGGTTTTGGTTATAACAACCCTCTTTGTTGTGATTATGTTAAAGAACATCCCCTTCTTATTTGCCTATGAACATCAGCGAGTAATTCACAAGCTGCGGTGGGAGTGTCAGACACGTGTAGCCTTTTTCTCCTCACCCCCAGGGGCTGCGTTTGCCTGGTTTCACACTGTGTGGGTCGTCTGGCTTCCCTTTACATTAATCGCCTTGTTCAATTCTATGACAATCAAACATGTCTTGCTCAGCAGCAGAGCACGCAGCAGTCTGCGAGGTACCCACAGTGAGAATCATCGAGATCCAGAGATGGAGAACCAAAAGAAATCCATAATTTTCCTCTTTCTTACTGCTGTGGCTGACGGCGGTGATTAGTTTTGCAACAACTAGAATGGTAAACAGCATTCACGATGGAGGGGACCGCACAAACCCTGGGTATATCGCCACGGAAACGGGAATGATGTTAAAACTTTTGAGCACCTGCCCAAACACATTTATTTATGCTGCAACACAGGAGAAGTTCAGGGAGGAGCTGAAGAAGGTGCTGAACTCTCCGTGGCGACTGGTTTTCAGAATCATTCAAAGCCAAAGAAATGCAAAGTAGTTTCTGTTTGGAAATTGTCTCTCAGTTGTGGTTCCCTTGCTCGTCTGGATCGGATTATGAGTGTCTTTTATCTGTTAGCAACCTCAATAATTCCTGGTCTGCTATCCTACCTCTCTTGGCTCTGAGTGCCAACTATGACTGTGCATTTGCAACTAAAAGGAAATAAAGTGTGGATGCTAGAGAGCTGAAATAAATATGAAAACGGCAATCACTGAACAAACCCAGCAGCGACTGGTGAGAGAAAGCCAAGTTAATGTTTCGAGTCCAGTTACCATTCTTTAGAACTGGACAATAAGGTTCCCTTTCCACAGATGCTGCCAGACCTGATGAGGGTTTTCTGAGCAACTTCTGATTTTAACTTATTCAAGTTTTTGTTCCTGATTTGTTTCCCACTGGAGCTCATTGGGAATAATGAGGGCAGGCTGGTGGATGTCACCGCTGTTACATTTTCTTACATTGCTCTTGTCTAATGAGGTTATGTTCCCAAGAACCTAATTTATTCGTTTTGTGGTTAATGGCAAGATATTATTGTTACATTCTGAGAATACAATTTATCTGACCGCCTCATTGAGTAGGCATTCCTGAAATAAAACCAATGAACATGCGGAAACAGAATTATCCACTGTATCCATTGCTCCTGATGTGGTCTCCTCTGTCTTGGGGAGACAGAACGTCTACTTGTAGAATGCTTCAGAGAATATCTCTGGGAAACACGCACGAAACAAACCCCACCGCCCCATGGCCAAACACTTTAACTCCCCCTCCAACTCTGCCAAGGAAATGCAGATCCTGGGCCTCCTCTACCACCAAACGTTTACCACCTGATGCCTGGAGAAAGAACACCTCATACTCTGCCTTGGGAACCTCCAACCACATGTATCAATGTGGATTTGACCGGTTTCCTCATTTCCCCATCCCCCACCTTTTCCCAGGTCCAATCTTCACTATCATCTTCATGACATGCCCCACATGTCCATCTTCCTTCCCACCTATCTGCTCCACCCTCCTCACTGACGTATCACCTTCCACCCCCATCTCCATTGACCTATCAATTCTTGGCTACCTTTCCCCCACCCTCTCCCATTTATCTCTCACCCTCCTTGGGCTCTCCCCACATTCCAGATGAAGAGAGCATGCTTGAAACGCCAATTCTCCTGCTCCTCGGATGTTGCCTTACCAGCTGTGCTTTCCAGCACCACACTCTTCCACTCTGATCTCCAACATCTGCCGTGCTCACTTCTTCCCAGAAAACAAAATTGCGCCAAGTCAGTCAGGTGCTCATGGATACTCAAGAATGAAATCAAACAGATTGAGGCATGACCTCCCACTGACAAAGCCATGCTGACTATCCTTAATTAACCCATGCCTTTCCAGTTGTGTATTAATTCTCTTCTTCAAAATTGTCTCCAATAATATCCCTACCAGTGATGCAAGACTTGTAATTTCCTGAGCTCATCTCTACTTTCTTGAAAAGTGGAACCACAGCAGCCGTCCTCCAGTTCTCTGGCACATTCCCTGTGGCCAGAGAGGAGGTAACAATTTATGTGGGATACTCTACAGTTTCCTGGCTCCCTTCCCACAGTGGCCTGGGATGGAAATCACCCGGACCAGGGAACTTGTCTGTTTCGAGCCATACTCTCCCATTCTCTCAGTCAAACTATGGAAGTTCCTCTCAGTCCTTTTTCCTGAATTCCATACCTATGTCCTTCTTTACCAAAGTGAAGTTGAGGAGAAGCATTCATTTCACACCCTTGGAATATCCTGCTGCTTACACACAGGCTGTCCCTTAGTCACTAACGGACTCTACTCTTTCCCTGGTAAACCTCTTCCCTTTAATGTATTTATAAAGCATCATAGGACTCTCCCTAATCCTGTTTGCAAGTACTTTCTCATGCCCCCTTGTTGCTCTTCTAACAGCTTTCTTAAGTTCCCTCCTGCACATCCTGTCTTCCTGTGGGACTTCAGCTGAATTGCTCATTTTGGATTTGCTAAGAGCCCTACTCTTCTCTCT
>NW_025187613.1:0-3036 GCF_004010195.1 Chiloscyllium plagiosum | reverse complement strand
TGGATCAGAAATTGGCTAGCTGTAAGAAGACAGAGGGTGGTGGTTTTTTAGGAAACATTTATCCTGGAGTTCAGTTACTAGTGGGGTACCGCAAGGATCTGTTTTGGGGCCACTGCTGTTTGTCATTTTTATAAATGACCTGGATGAGACAGAGAAGGATGGGTTAGTACATTTGCGGATGACACGAGAGTTGGTAGAGTTGTGGATATTGACAAAGAACTTTGTAGGTTACAGAGAGACATAGATAAGCTACAGAGCTGGGCTGAGAGGTGGCAAATGGAGTTTAATGTGAAAAAGTGTGAGGTGATTCATTTTGGAAGGAGCAACAGGAATGCAGTGTACTGCGGTAATGGTAAGATTCTTGGTAGTGTAGATGACCCTGAAAGTTGCCACCCAGGTTGATAGGGTTGTTAAGAAGGCATACGATGTGTTAGCCTTTCTTGGTTGAGGGATTGGGTTTTGGAGCCATGAGGTCATGCTGCAGCTGTACAAAACTCTGGTGCGGCCACACTTGGAATATTGCATACAGTTCTGGTCATCGCATTATAGGAAGGATGTGGAAACTTTGGAAAGGGTGCAGAGGAGATTTATCAGGATGTTGCCTGGTATAGAGGGAAGGTCTTATGAGGAAAGGCTGAGAGACTTGAGGATGTTTTCGTGAGAAGAAAGTTGAGAGGTGACTTAATTGAGACATATATGATAATCAGAGGGTTAGATAGGGTGGACAGTGAAAGCCTTTTTCCTTGGATGGTGATGGCTAGCACAAGGGGACATAGCTGTAAGTTGAGGGGTGATAAATATAGGTCAGATGTCAGAGGTAGTTTCTTTACTCAGAGAGAAGTAGCGGAGTGGAACACAATGCCTGCAACAGTAGTAGACTCACCAACTTTAAGGGCATTTAAATGGTCATTGGATTGGCATATGGATGAGAATGGAATAGTGTAGGATTTACAGGCCTGTTAGTCTTACTTCTGTGGTAGGCAAAGTAATGGAAAGGGTACTGAGGGATAGGATTTATGAGTATCTGGAAAGACACTGCTTGATTAGGGACAGCCAGCACGGATTTGTGAAGGGTAGGTCTTGCCTTATAAGAAGACAGAGGGTGGTGGTTTTTTAGGAAACATTTATCCTGGAGTTCAGTTACTAGTGGGGTACCGCAAGGATCTGTTTTGGGGCCACTGCTGTTTGTCATTTTTATAAATGACCTGGATGAGACAGAGAAGGATGGGTTAGTACATTTGCGGATGACACGAGAGTTGGTAGAGTTGTGGATATTGACAAAGAACTTTGTAGGTTACAGAGAGACATAGATAAGCTACAGAGCTGGGCTGAGAGGTGGCAAATGGAGTTTAATGTGAAAAAGTGTGAGGTGATTCATTTTGGAAGGAGCAACAGGAATGCAGTGTACTGCGGTAATGGTAAGATTCTTGGTAGTGTAGATGACCCTGAAAGTTGCCACCCAGGTTGATAGGGTTGTTAAGAAGGCATACGATGTGTTAGCCTTTCTTGGTTGAGGGATTGGGTTTTGGAGCCATGAGGTCATGCTGCAGCTGTACAAAACTCTGGTGCGGCCACACTTGGAATATTGCATACAGTTCTGGTCATCGCATTATAGGAAGGATGTGGAAACTTTGGAAAGGGTGCAGAGGAGATTTATCAGGATGTTGCCTGGTATAGAGGGAAGGTCTTATGAGGAAAGGCTGAGAGACTTGAGGATGTTTTCGTGAGAAGAAAGTTGAGAGGTGACTTAATTGAGACATATATGATAATCAGAGGGTTAGATAGGGTGGACAGTGAAAGCCTTTTTCCTTGGATGGTGATGGCTAGCACAAGGGGACATAGCTGTAAATTGAGGGGTGATAAATATAGGTCAGATGTCAGAGGTAGTTTCTTTACTCAGAGAGTAGTAGCGGAGTGGAACACAATGCCTGCAACAGTAGTAGACTCACCAACTTTAAGGGCATTTAAATGGTCATTGGATTGGCATATGGACGATAATGGAATAGTGTAGGATAGATGGGCTTCAGGTTGGTTCCACAGGTCGGCACAACATCGAGGGCCGAAGGGCCTGTACTGTGCTGGAATGTTCTATGTTCTGTGTTCTCTGAGGACATAAAAAGTGCAGTGGATGCAGCGGAACAGGTGGATGTTATACTTTGATTTCCAGAAGACGTTCCATAAGACTCATCCATAAAATAAGAATGCATGGAGTTGCAAGGAATGTACTAGCATTGAAAGATGACTGGTTAACCAATAGAAAGCAGATAGTTGGGATAAATGGGTATTTCTCTGGTTGAAGATCAGTGGTGAGCGGAGTGCCACAGGGGTCAGTGTTGGATCCACAACTGTTCATGATAGATATAAACAATTTGAAAATAGAGACAAAGTGTAACATGTCCAAGTTTGCTGATGACACTAAATTGAGTGGAAAGGCAGACTGTGCAGAGGGTGTGGAGAGTCTGCAGAGAGATTTAGATAGGTTAGGTGAGTAGGTAAGGGTCTGGCAGGTGGGATACAATGTTGGTAAATGTGAGGTTATCCACTCTGGAAGTAAAAAGTGTAGGTCAAAGTATTATTTAAATAGTGAAAGATTGCAACGTGCTATTGTGCAGAGGGACTTAGGAGTGCTCGTATGTGAACTGCTAAAAGTTGATTTGTGGGTGAAACAGGTAATCAGGAAGGCAAACAGAATATTGACTTTCATTGCTAGAGGGATTGAATTTAAGAGCAGAGAGGTTCTGCTGCAATTGAACAAGATGTTGGTGAGCCAGCACCTGGAGTATTGTGCGGAGTTCTGGTCTGCTTACTTGAGGAAGGGTATACTGGCTTTGGAGGCAGTGCTGAGGAGGTTCACCAGGTTGACTCCGGAGATGAGGGGGTTACCCTGTGAGAAGAAGTTGAGCCGCCACGGACTGTACTCACTGTAATTTAGCAGAATGAGAGGGGATCTTATAGAAACGTATAAAATTATGACAGGGATAGATAAGATAGAGGCAGGCAAGTTGTTTTGGGACCGTTGCTGTTTGTCATTTTTAT
>NW_025187612.1:0-3036 GCF_004010195.1 Chiloscyllium plagiosum | reverse complement strand
GAAGGAATGAACAAGTTAGATAAAGAAGAGCCAGTGGACGTGATCTATTTGGATTTACAGACAGCCTTTGACAATGTGCCATACAGGAGGCTACTAAAGAAGAGAAAAGCCTGTGGTGTTAGGGACAAGGTCCTGGCATGGATAAAAGGTTGGCCACCTGGCAGAAGGCAGAGAGTGGGATAAAAGGATCTTTTTCAGGATGGCAACCGGTGACTAGTGTGGTCCTGCAAAGGTCCATGCTGAGACTACAGCTATTCACCAAAAATGAATAATTCATTAATGATCTGGATGAAGGATCTGAGGACATTGTTGCTCAATCTGCAGGTAACCCAAAGATAAGTGGAGGGACAGGTCGTGTTGAGGAAGTGGAGAAGCTGAAGAAGGAGTTGATCAGGCTCAGAGAGTGGACAAAGGAGTGGCAGATGGAATACAATGTGGGAAATTGTGAGCTTATGCACTTTAGTAAGAAGGATAAAGGCATAGACTGTTTTTTAAATGAGGAAAGGATTCACAAATCTGAATCACAAAGGTACTGAGGAGTCATAATCAGGTTTTTCTTAACGTTACCATATAGGTTCAGTTGGCAGTTAGGAGCACAAATGCAATGTCAGCATTCATTTCCAGAAGGCTAGAACATGCTCAGCGGTTAGCGCTGCTGCCTCACAGCGCCGGGGACCCGGTTCGATTCCTGTCTCGGGCATCTGTCTGTGTGGAGTTTGCACATTCTCCTCGTGTCTGCGTGGGTTTCCTCCGGGTGCTCCGGTTTCCTCCCACAGTCCAAAGACGTGCAGGTTAGGTGAATTGGCCATGCTAAATTGCCCGCCGTGCTATGTGCGTTAGTCAGGGATAAATATAGGGGAAAGGGTCTGGGTTGGTTGCTCTTCAGAGGGTCGGTGTAGACTTATTGGGCTGAAGGGCCTGTTTCCATACTGTAGGGAATCTAATCACAAGAAAAGAGGTGTACCGCTGAAGCTGTATAAGGTCAGAACACAATTCATATATTGTGAGCAGTTTTTGGGCCCTATATATAAGGAAGAATGTGCAGGCATTGGGGGGTGTACAGAAGGGTTTTACAAGAATGATCTTGGTGATGAAGGGCTATCATATGAGGAACAATTGAGGACTCGATGGAGTTTAGAAGGATGAAGGGAATCTCATTAAAACTTAGAGAATACAGAGAGACCTGTCTCGAGTGGATGTGGAGATGTTTCCAACAGGGGAAGAGACTGGGACCCGACGGCACAGCCTCAGAGTGAAGGGAAGACCCTTTTGAACGGAGATAAGGAGGAATTGCTTCCACCATAGGGTTGTGAATCTCACTGCTGCAGAAGGCTAGGGAGGCCATGTCATTGAGTGTACTTCAAACAGAGGTAGCTAGGATCTGAATGCTTCCCACCATGAGTGGAGGAAGTGTGGTCAGTGACAGCAATTGGAGATCCAGGTTTCGGAGCTTGACCAGCAGCTGGTGTCAGTGCGGAGCGTCCGTGAGGCTGAGAGCTCCGTGGAGAAACGTTTCTAGATGTGGTCACTCTGCAGCTTCAGAGTATGCAGGGAGAGAGGGAATGGGGGAGCAGCAGACAGTCCAATATGACCAGGCAGATAGTACAGGAATCCCCTGAGTGCATCCCACTCTCCAACCAGGATTCAGTTTGGAATCCTGATGAGAATGATGGTACATCTGGGGAGTGCAGCCAGAGATAAGTCCACGGCACCACGGAGATTTCAGCTGTTCAGGGGGACACAAAGAAGACTCTGAAGAGCGATAGTGAGAGGAGATTCGAGAGCGAGGGCAATCGATAGGTGTTTCTGCAGTTGCAGATGGGAATCCAGGATGGTGTATTGTCTCCCTGGGGCCAGGGTCAAGGATGTCACTGAGCAGCTGCAGAGCACCCTGAGGGGAGAGGGGGAATAGGCAGCAGTGGTGGTCCACATCGGTCCCAGTGACAGAGGGAGAAAAGGGATGTGGTCCTACAGTCAGAATTTAAGGAGCTCGGGAGGGAATTAGCAGCAGGAACTATAATGTAGGAATCTCCGGATTACTCCCAGTGCCCCACACAAGTGAGAAGAGGAACGGGAGGGTAACACAGGTGAATGTGGAGCTTGAAAGAGGATCCAGGAGGGCGGGCTTCATATTCTTGGGACTGGGTCTTGGGGAGATGGGACCTGGACAGACCAGACAGTGTTGCTCCTGAACAGAGCTGGCACTGAGCTCCTTTGGAATGATTTACTAGTGCTGTTGGAGAGAATTTAAACTAACTTGGCAGGACTGTGGGAGCCAGGGGGAATATCAGAGAGGAACACCAAGGTCCACAGAATTCTCAGTGCAGTAATAAGTCACCACCCAGTGGGAAGGATGTGGAGGAATACAAATGCAAGAAATTTACAGAGACCTGAGAGTGTGATAGAGTCGTTTTAATGTGGGGGAAAGGGGGGATTTAATTTCTGAATATAGACTGGGGTAGTAGCAGTGTAACAGGCAGAGAGAGGCCAGAGTTGTGAGACTGTGTTCAGGTGAAGTTTCAGGTGGCATCGTGGACAGTAAAGAAGGCTGTGTAAGAGTGCACATTCTCCCTCTCCGTGTCACACCCCAACAGCCATGTTGCCTGAAACTGATGAGCTGCCTGAATCCCAAATTGGTGCAAGAATTTTAGTTAGTAGCATCCACTAGGGACTTTTCGCTTCAAGGGCAGAACTAGCTTCGCCAGTGGCTTTTGGGCTGGTGTGGAGCTGGATAAGCCAGAAGGCAGTCATAAAACTAAGTTGAGAATAGCCTGCTCCCTCGAGGGCTCCATCACAAGCTGTTCCAAAAAGACATCCTGTAAAGCATTCCATGACCCTGTGTTTGGATCCACCGGCAACATTATTCAACTAGGTCATTTGCATATTCAAGTACCCCATGGTCACTTGACCTTGCCATTCTGACATGCCCTATCTATTTCCTGGTACACCTTGTGCCCTTGGTCCTGACCACTGCTGTGAGGTCAGTCCGTAACTCCCATTCTGGTTTTTTTTGCCTTTGTGGTTCTTCGACTCCAC
>NW_025187611.1:0-3036 GCF_004010195.1 Chiloscyllium plagiosum | reverse complement strand
TGTGCAGTATATTTCTTACATCGTAAAATGTTGAAAACTACAGATGTTCATTAAACCCAAGGTGTCCTGGTCTATCAAGAGCTGACATTAAAATTACAGGTGCAGCAAGCTATTTTGGAAGCCAGGGGAATGATAACTTTTATTGTTTGAGGATTTAAATGCAAAATATCTTGCTGCAGTTGAATAGAAGCTTGACAAGGGGAAGAGCTGCACTCTGTTCATCCTATCCACACCCCTCATGCTCTCAAACACCTTGATCCAGAGCTCCTCCCAACCTTCTCTGCTTCAAACAAAATCCTTTTTTTATAGTTTGAGTACTCTCTTGTCGTGTTAATTAAGAAAAGCATTACCTGATATGTCATCAGTGTTGAGTTTCATCAGACATTAACGTGGCCCCCTGAAAAATCTGTTTATTTTCTCATGTAGCCTAACACTTTCCTCCTCACTGTGAACTTTCTAACTATTCTTTCTGTCATCCACAACATTGATTATCATTCCCGCAAACACCATCCCTCACGTTCATTTCCTTATCATTTATGAAGCTCACAAATAAGCCTTGGTTTTCTACCTGTTCATCAGATGTTAAACATAGAAGAAGAATTGAGAATCGTATTTTGTTGTCTTTCCTATTGTGATGAACTGACAGCGTGATGCAGTTGAGGCCTTTTTATGAGGAAGTCACAATTTTACTTTGGACATGAAGCTGAATTATCCTTTTATACTATGCTCCTCTATATGTTTTATTCGTAAGGCTTGTATGTAATTTACACTGAACTAGGTACAGGTGACTTGCACTGCAAATTTTTTGTTTTATATGGATCTGGATAATGATCTTCATAACATTCCCGGCAATAGTCAGAGCTGAAGGAATTTTTCGTGAGCAGGATGGAAACAGACCCAAAAGGTTGTTTGGAAGAGGAGACTAATAAGAATAATAGTTCAATTGAATTCTACATGATTGACATAGTGTCGGAGATCAATTCATATTCAAGTTTACCCTTGACTTGGAAACAAATGATGAGAACACACGGCTCCAGGGATTGCAGGCATAGTTAAAGATTTGTTATAAGGTTTTCTAAACTTAATATAGTCATTATAGCTTACTTATATAAGATAATTGAACACGTTTTGCTATATTAACATTCAACAACAACCACAAGATAACAAAAAGAAGCAAACAAAATCGAGATTTTTTTTCCAAATGACTTTTTTAACGAACTTTCTAAGGGTGGTCTAAAATGAAATTAGAAAAGTCTGTATGTGTTTTAAAAGTTCCATTTTTTAAATTAAACAGCAACACTCTTTTTGTTTCGAAAAACTGAAGTTTCTTTTCTCAAATAAGAAGTTGTGCTTTCATTATGGATACACATACTCAGCTCTGTAGGAGACATTTTTCTTCAAGGAATTTATTGAAGAGGATTTTTTTAATTTAGTTAATTAGCGAAACGGTTGGTTTAATTTAATGATTATATGTATATGCATATTTACTTGTAAATGCATCCCATTTCAACATGACATGTAATATTAGTAATAGTAACATATTAAAGCCACATATCAGGTACAGAAAAGATGGCTGAAGGAATTAGAAAGTTGTTACGCAGCAAAAACAATCAGACAGATGTGAGATTCTCAGAAAAGTTAAGAAGGTCGTTGAAAAGTCTTCGGTAGCTACTCCTCTATCAAACAGATATTCAGTCTTTGCAACTGTTGAAGGTGGTCGTCCCTCTGAGGAAAATGGATTCGGCATCGTTTGTTCGACACTTGGAACGATTCTTATGTTCAGCAGCGTCTGGCCAGATTTAGTAGAAACGTTGCTACAGCGGAGTCTTCTGTTAGGGGTATCAATAGGACATTCTGGGGCAGTGAGCATAAATTTAGAATAGATTGCTGATTGCGAGGTTTAAGAACGTGTCCGAACGTTTCAAACATATTGCTAAAGGTGAGATCGTAAAGCCTGATCTTTTTTTTACATATTGGTAGGAATGACATGTTCAGAGAAAAGTGAAGGTGATAGATCAGAGGGAAAAGATTAAATCAGTGAATCTAAGAGGTGAGGTATATGACTAAACAAAATTCTTACTGAAGTCCTTTATTTCTGATTTACTCCCAATGCAAAACTCAACCGCGGGATGGAACAAAAGGTTATCGAGAAAAATCAACAGCTGAAAAGCTGATGTGTTGTTCAAGGATTTAGGGTTTTGGGAAATTGGGATGTCATTTGGAATAGAAAAGGCCTTTTCAAAAACGATTGCTCAAATCTAAACTGGAAAGCGACCATATCTGAGCAGGAAGATTTGCTCACTCTAGTAGGGAGACTTTATATTGATAGGGAAGGCAAGTGCCCGTATTCTAAGTGGCAATATTAATGATAGGATTGGTGGAGAAGATTGTGAATGTAAGGAGAGTACGTCAATTAGAGAGGAAAGACGAATGAGTCAGGGTATAGAGTAATTCTGGAGACCTAAACTACTTTTATTTCAATGAAAGTGGTTTTACAGGGAAGGCTGATGAACTCAGGGCTTGTTTAAAAACATGACATTGGGACACCATAGCAATCACAGAGATTTGTCTGCGAGTTGGTCAAGAGTGGCAATCCAATGTTCCAGGTGCGAGTTGTTATGAGAAGGATAGAAACGGATTAATGGGTTGGGGGCTGGAGTTTTTGATTAAGGAATAAATTATTGCTAAAACTAGGCAAGCTATTGTTGAAAACTGGTCCAATAAAAATATCAGGGTATAAAATACAAATTAAGAAGTAACGATCACTTTGCCATGTTTGGACTATATTCTCATTTCTGAGAAATATACCGGCAGAAATTTAAAAAGAAGAAACTGAAGATCACATGGATGGGATTGTACTATATGCTCGCAACAGTAAGAAAGAAATTGAAAAACAAATATGGAGGACGATCTCAGATATATGTGAGCATAATGAGGTTATACTCATGGAGAAATTTAATTTCCTCAGCGTTGACTGGGACTAAAAACATGCTAATGGTATGTATGATGAAGCATTTGATAAATGTTTTCAAGAAC
>NW_025187610.1:2023-3036 GCF_004010195.1 Chiloscyllium plagiosum | reverse complement strand
AGCACCAGGGGCCCAGGTTCGATTCGAGCCTTGGGCAACTGTCTGTGTCGAGTTTGCACATTCCCCACTTGTCTGCATGAGTTTCCTCCAGGTGCTCCGGTTTCCTCCCAAAGTCCGAAGATGTGCACACCAGGTGAATTGGCCATACTAAATTGTCCATTACGTTAGGTGCAATAGTCCGACGGAAATGTGTTTGGGTGGGTTACTCTTCAGAGGGTCGGTGTGGACTGGTTGGGCTTAAGTGCCTGTTTCAACATTGTAGGGGATCTAATCTGCTCAGTTTGGACTCAATGGGCTGAATATCCTCTTTCCACACTGTAGGGATTCTATGATGACAAACTGGAGATTCCCGGGCTGAGGAAGCTATGCTGAGGATCTCCTGCAGAGGTGCCCCACGGCTAAGATTATTGATGCCCACCAATGATAATCATCTTCCCTTGTGCCATGAATGACTCCAAACAGTGTAGAGGTCATAATTAATTCTCATTAAGTGTGATTTTGTTCAGGCTCCTTGATGTCATCCTCAGTCAAATACTGCCTTGAGTTCTGGGTCAGTCTCTCTTACCTGAGCCCCTGCGTTACCTCTTTTGTTCATATCAATAGGTCATGGTGCAGAAGCAGAGAAGGTTTTCTTCAAACAGAGAGTAGTAAATGTCAGGAATTCTCTTACACAGAGAGGTAGGGGAGCTAGGTCACTGAACTGGACCAGTGGTGTCCCGTTGGGATCAGTTCAGTGACCTCTGCTCTCTGTTATTTTCAAAAATGACTTGGATATGGGTGTTGAAGATTGGGCTAGTAAGTTTGCCGATTACACAAAGGTGATTGGAGTGGTACAGAATGTGGAGGGCTATTGTAGGTTGCAATGGGACATCGGCAAGATGCAGAGGTGGGCTGAGAAGTGACACATGGAGTTCAAACTAAAGTAATTCACCTTGCAAGCTCGAATGTGAATGCAGAATACATGGTTAAAGGCAGGATTCTTGGCAGTGTGGAGAAACAGAGGGATCCTGGTG
>NW_025187610.1:0-1470 GCF_004010195.1 Chiloscyllium plagiosum | reverse complement strand
TGTTTTACATATGAAAGAAATGAAACTATCATGGTATTCTAACAGATGAAAGGCTTAACAGACAATCAATTTTTCAATGTATAATTTTCAATGTATAAATCACACTGTAAATTTCTGCTATAAATTCTGTGTTAGGATTCAACCCTCTACTATCACCTGATGAAGGAGCGACGCTCCGAAAGCTAGTGTGCTTCCAATTAAACCTGTTGGACTATAACCTGATGTGTGATTTTTAACTTTGTACACTCGATTCCAACACCAGCACCTCCAAATCGGTCCTGTTCTCTGTTCTGTGTTCTATGGAAGTGCTCAAGAAGACTTGGACATTGAGGAAGATTTGAGACTTGGAGCAGGTCAGCCTTGATCTTAGTAAAGGGTAAGGCAGGCTTCGGATGACAATGACCTGCCCCTGTTTCTGATGTTCTCCTATTCTGTTATTGGGAAGTTAGGAGGTATTATTTTCCTGGAAGGTCTTTTATGGAATGTTGCAATCAGGGAGACCAGCGGATTTTGAGAGCCATCGCTGGGTGAGACTTGAGGGCTGTATTCACAGTGAATCTGGGTCTACGACATGATCAACAAATGAAGCACAAGTTACAGAGAGGGGAAGTTCTGTTAAGAAGATGAGCGATCTCTTTTATGTCTAGCCTGGGTCTTCCAATTACATTTCCAAATCTTCCAAACTGTGTAGTACAGTCTTGAGGGATGAAATGGTCTCCTCTGTTTCTGTGCACCATGCTTTCACAGTCAGTGGACTCCAACAGCTCCTGTCTAGCCAGTTTGAGGGGTTTAATGGAACGCAGAAACTTGGGACTGATGAGCAGGAGTGCGTCATTAGAGAATTTCAGCCTTCTCCACCAGGTATTAAGATTGTCGCTGATCAGATTGTGGTCTCCGCCACACCTTCCTGACTGTGTCCCATTATCCGTGACTCACTTCTCTGTCAAATCTTTAACTAACTCAACTGTGAATACTTGTAATCAGAGAGGCACCATAAACTTCCGGGGAAGAGAATTCCCATTCGAATGGCCCTTTTAGAACTCTGCCTCATCCCGCTGTGAGAATAAGAGAGTCATACAGCATGGAAAAAGATCCTTTTGCCCAATTTCTCCTTGCCAATCAGGCATCTTAATCAGATCTCGTCCCACTAACCAGCATTTGGCCCACATCACATGATACATTCCTATTTATGTACCTAACCAGTTACATTTTAAACGTGTAATTGTACCCGCTTTCACCAATTCCTCTGACAGTACACCCACCAGCCTCTGTATGAAAAGGTTTCCCCTCAGGTCCTTTCTAAGTCTTTGCCCTGTCACCTTCACCCTATGCCGTCTAGTTCCGGACGCCCCTACACTGGGAAAAAGATCTTGCGTATTCAGACTATCCATGGCCCTCAGGACTTTTTAAAACCTCTTACATGTCACCATTCAACCGCTGACAGTCCAGGGGAAAAAGCCTCAACCTGTT
>NW_025187609.1:1913-3035 GCF_004010195.1 Chiloscyllium plagiosum | reverse complement strand
TTATTTTTGCATTCTTTCAGGATTTGCAAACTCCTAATTATTTTTGCAGTGCATGTTTTTTTTAATGGTTTGCCAGCCACTTTTGCACTGCGCCCTTTCAGGCTTTGCCAACTAACGGCATGTTTGCATTGCATGCTTTTTGATATTTGCAAATTAATATTTTCGCGTTGCATGCTTGTAAACTTTGCAAATCCCACTTATTTTGTTTTGCAAATTAATCACTGCTTTGCAAATTTATTATTCTGCGTTTGCATAAGCTTAGGCTTTGCCCACTAATAATCTCCTTGCGTGCTTTAGATATTTGTGAATTAATCTTCGAAACTTTTGCAAATTAATTGTCTTTTGCAAACTGATAATTACGTGGCAATGTATGCATTCAGGCTTTGCAAACGAATAATCTGTTTAGATTGCACACTGTTTTGCAAATTAATGCATTTCAGGCTTTGCAAATCGCAAATTATTTTTCACTGCACGTCTTTAGTACTTGCAAATTAATCTTTTCGCATTGACTGCTCTCCAAGCTTTGCAAATGATGGCTCACTGCTCGTTGGTATTGCAATCGTTATGTTGTAAGGTATGAAGTTGTTGTTTGAAATGTCATTTTTGGGGTCTGGAAATTCTGAGATTTTTTAAAAAAATTAGTGGTTTTTGAGGGAGGTCCATGCAAACTTTTGAAATATGGGGAGGAATTGAATGAATTGTTAGGGAATTGAAACGTTTGGGTGTAAGAAAACACAGCAAAAGAGAGATTCAAGAGCTGGAAGTCCTGCGTTTGCAAAGGGGCTGGAGTTTCGTGGGTTTGATTTGGAAATTGCGGCAATTCATTGGGAAAGCAAAATTGGGAAGAGGATTTTGGGCGCTCTGTCAAGTTTCATGACCCCCGAGGGTTTCTCCCTCGGTTTTGGGAAACCGAGGCGAAGGCAAAACGATACTTCAAACCCGTTTGGGGTTGTACAGGACTTTGGTGAGGCTTTGTCTGGTCGCCCCCGTTGCACGGAGGAGATTATGAACCCAGAGAGGGTTCGGCAGGGATTTTCCAGGATGTCGGAGGGGTTTGAGCTGTAAGGAGAGGCTGGGGGGGGTGGGGCTGTTTTCCCCGGAGCGTAGAAAGGGTTAACGGTT
>NW_025187609.1:0-918 GCF_004010195.1 Chiloscyllium plagiosum | reverse complement strand
TCTCAGACGCTCCGGGGAAAACAGCCCCCCAGCCTCTCCCATTTTTCACACCATCCTTCCAACAGGACTCGGAACAGTACAGACCCTTCGGCCCTCAATGGTGGTGCTGGCCCTTTGCTCCGACTAAGCTCAGACTAAACTCCATCCCCTTCATTGCACTGTCATCCATGGGACGCTTAAACGTTCCTAATGTATCCAACTTCACTCCCAATGTGTTGCGCACACCCACCCCTCTCTGCGTAAAGACGCTACCTCTTGACATCTCCTCGGATACAGTCCCCTTTAAAGTTACGCCCCCCCCCCCACCTCGTGATAACCGTTTCTGCTCTGGGCAAAAGTCTCTGGCTGTCCACTCTATCTTGGACGCCTCGATCAAGTTGCCTCTTATCCTTACTCCAATGAGAGAGACCCTAGCTCCCTCAACCCCTCTCTCCATTAGACCTGCCCTCCCAGTCCTGGTAAATCTCCTCTGCGCCCTCTCTAAAACTTCCACATCCTTCTGATAATGAGGCACCCAGAATCAAACACCATATTCCAAGCGCGGTCTAACCCAGGGCTCCATAGAGCTGCAGCATAATACTTGGCCCACGACCGACATCAGACGGACTGGTCTGTAATTCCCAGGATTATCCCTTATTCCCTTTCTTGAACGAGGGAATAACGTTTGCCGCCCCCCTCCCTCCCTCCCTCCCCCTAAAGATCTGGCACTATTTCAGCAAACAGCGATCTCTTCCCCCCTCCTTGGGTATATCCCATCTGGCCCCAGGCGACTTAGCCATCCTCAAAATTGCCAGCACGTTCTCCTCGACGCTAGCCTCTAGGCGCACGTTCCCTCCACTGTCCCCGATCGGGCCCCCCCACCCTCGGCCTGGCCATCGTCCTGTTCCTCGTGTCAGCGCAGAGCCCCTTCGAGCTTTA
>NW_025187608.1:0-3035 GCF_004010195.1 Chiloscyllium plagiosum | reverse complement strand
CAAGGTGGCTCACTGTTTATCACTGCTGTCTCAAAGCGCCAGAGATATGATTTGCCGACAACTGAGTCGACTGTCAGTAATGTGCCTTATTCAGACGCAAATGAAGAGAAAAAGGGTAAGGAATTGTTATGTGAGGGTTACATCCTGGAGGATTGGTGTGCATTTGTTGCATCGAATAGCCAGTTTCTGAACTGTAGGCATTCTATGATCCCTTACTGTGTTGCTGTAGCACATGTTCAGACAGGGGAGAAAAGTGAGGAAAAGCAGTCACTTCCCAGTCAGGGATTGATCGATTGTGCGACAACCAATAGATTCCCTTTTGACTGAACTAGCTCCCATTTTCCCTGCATTGGTAATAGCAGTGTACAGCATTAGAGCGGGTTTTCATGTGTTGCATTGGACCCTGCACCATTTCTATACTGGGATATAAAGAGATAATAAAAGCCATGGATTCCGATGACTGGAATGAAAAGACGTCAGGAAGAATGGACAGCGTTAACTTGGAGACTAGGAAATGGAAAGGAAGCCAACGATGTAGTGTGGGATAATGTCATTTGAAAAGACAAGGCGGGGTTTCATGGGAAGGGGCAAAGACGAATACATCATGTGACGTGACACCAGGTAAAACTGAGTTGTGTCCATAGAGAAGGTTTCCAGGCGATGTGAATTTGGTGAGAGTAAACAGGAGGGAAATTCCCTCATTCGGATGGATCTACATCTCGAGTTTAGAACTTCAAAACCAGCGATGAATGATAAAGAGAAGTTTGGAGCACGTTTTCTTTTTCCCTCTACAGCTATTGAACTCGAAAATGATTATTTTTTCGCAGGAAAAATTATTCAGAAGCTGATTCTAAAATATTTGGAAAGACGCGTGCAGACACACAAGGAGTGAATTTCACTGGGACAGGGAGTCTAGGCGGCCAGGATGGATACACGTTAGGTGCACACTCTCTAATTGGTTAACGTTAATTGGAAAGAAACCTCATAACACCTGCAACTGAGTACGACTAAATATAGAATGATCTGATTGCGAGGAAAGGTTGAGCAGCTTGTTCTACGTGAACTTCTATAATTTGCAAAAAACTGAGCTGTTTGTGTTAGATCAGCATTTAAGGGAAGCCGATTAGCTCAGTCCGCTAGATAACTGGTTTATGATATAAAGTGATGCCAACAGTGTGTGATTAATTGTCGCAATGTCTCAGCATACCCTCAGGATCCTGATCTCCCAACTTAGCTAATATTTTCAACGATGGCGATAATCAAAGTGAAACTATACTATCGTGAGTTGGAACTGACCGACTGATGTAATGCACCTTTTTTCTTTCATCTGTTGCATTGGAAAATTTGGCTGTATCACAGAGAAGAGAGTGAGTCCATTTGCCGCTCACTCATCTTCCCCAAAAATATACAATGACAAGACACGAAAAATATTCTTGTTTGAATTCTGTAATCTTCATAGCAGTACTTAAAAACATCTTTGTCATTTTGATTCCAGTTTTTTCGATATCAGTCAAAATGTTCAATGAGATAAATCCATTACTTTGTGGATTGTTTTAATGGCATGTGCGAGTTTGCAGCAATATCAGTAATATGAAACGAGCTAAACATCATTTCCAAAATTTAACACAGCGCAGGCTCAGCGATATGAGAAACGCCATCGACTTCAAAAATCGCCTCTGTATCTCTATTGAGTGATGGATATTCACTCAGCGAGTATTTATGGCTGGTCTTAAGTAACTGAGGTCTTTGCCAAGGACAGTACACTCCAAGAAATCTTTTTTTTAGAATAAGTGCTGTTTTACTCAACGTTCTTTTGCAACTTGTAACCATATATATATACACACACACTTATATGCATGTGCACATATATTTATATGTATATGTATATATATATGTACATATACGCGCATATCTCCGCATATCTGTGTGTGTGTGTGTGTGTGAATTCAGAACATTAGAAATGGATGGTCGGCCATTTGAATGACCGTCCTGTAGAATGTGAGAGCTTGGAGTTTACAGTAATGTCCCTGACATTTGAATCTACGGGAAGTGCACCCAACTCCATCTCCTTGGCAACTGCATGAGGGAACTGGAGCTGGACATTGCATCTTTCGGGAGTCTGAGGGGAAAAGAGAGGAGTGATATGGAGGCAGTTACAATTCAGGTACAAGACTGTATCGATGGGATACAGTCGGGAGACGAAAAGGGAACAGGTAGTCAGTCCAGGCATCCGCTATGGCCGTGCCCCTTAGTAACAAGCATACCGTATTTGTTACTTTATGGGGGGATGACTTACTAGGGGTAAGCCATGGGGTACAGGTCTCTGGTAGAGTGTTTGTCCCTGTTGATCAGAAGGGTAGGGTAGAGGGGAGGAGAGCAATAGTTACTGGGGACTAAATAGTGAAGGGGACCGATAGCAGTTTCTGTGGTTATAGGGCAGGCCCATGATTGATGTGATCCCTCCAAGTTACCAGGGGTGGTGATGTCTCACATCGTATTTTCAGGATCCTTCAGTGGGAGGGGGAAGCAGTCCGAGGTCATGGTTCACATATGCACCAACAACATAGGTCAGAAAATTGATGTGGATGTATGGCAGAAATTCAGGGATCAAGGGTGACATATTCGATCGAGATCAAACAGAGTTGTTCTCTCTGATTTGTTACACATGCCACGTAGTAGTAAGGGAAAGAATAGGGAGAGAGCAGGAGAACACGTGTTTGTAAGGATGGTACAGGTAATAGGGATCCGGATATCTGGATAGTTGTGGCTCATTCTGGAGTCAGTTGGACCTCTACAAACAGGATGGTCTTCACCTGAACCTGAAGGGTACCAATATCTTGAGGTGTATTTTCTAACGCTATTGAGAAGGGTTTAAACGAATTCAGCAGCGGAGTGCGAACCTGAATTTTAGCTGCAATGTGCCGGAAGTTGTGAGTGGTGAGGTCAGAAATAGGTTTTCGTATTCAGTAAGAACAGGAAGGTCGTTACAGAGGGGGAGATACGACGTTATTCGTCAAAGACAGTACTATGGTAGC
>NW_025187607.1:0-3035 GCF_004010195.1 Chiloscyllium plagiosum | reverse complement strand
TATATATATACACATATATATATATATTTACACACATATACATACATACCCACATATATACATAAAATACTAAAAGAAAACAACTCCAAGGGGGGGGAGAAAATCAACTCCCTCTCCCCACCCCCCATGATAATATACAGTAAGGTAAGAAAAAAGAAAAAAAGGGGGGATATAAACCAAAGCGGGAGGAAAGGCAAACCAACATCCATTATCTCTTACAGTTTATCTAAGAGAGTCCAAGAATTCCTTAGCCTTTTCTGGTGATCCGAAGTTATACACGGATCCTTCATGGTTAAAGCGTAGCATCGCTGGGTAGCATAAGGAGTACTGAATATTTAAGTCCCTTAAACGCTTCTTCGCCACGTCGAAAGCCTTCCTCTTTCGGACCAGAACTGGGGAAAAGTCCTGGAATAACATGATCTTGGATCCTTTATAGATCATAGTTTGGGGGTCTTTTCCAAGATTTCTAGGAGTATCTGCCTCTCCCTATAGCTCTGCAGCCGGAACAGGACCGGGCGTAGGCGCTGGTTCGAGCCGGGCCCGCGTATTGCAACCCGGTAGGCCCATTCTATCCTTACCTGGCCTGATCCAGCCTCCAGATTTAAAAGCTGTGGCAGCCACTGCTCGAGGAACGCTGTAAGCTGGCCTTCGTCTTCCCGTTCGGAAAGGCCCAGCCAACGAATATTTTTTCGACGACCTCGTCGTCAATGTAATTCTCTAAGGTCCGGACTCGCTGTTCGAGAGTCCGGACCTGATCCACGGCCGATTGCGCTGTAGTTTCTGAGGTCGCGGCCTTTAGCTCCGCCCCTCCAACTCGGTGCTCGATCTCCTTAATGTCTCAGTCGTGCTTCTGCAACGCGGCCGAGAGTGAGTCCCATCGATTTCGGGACTCCTCGATAAAAGCGTCGATCTTCGCATCCAGCTTGGAGATCATCTCCACAAGGCTTGTCACTGTAGGTAAGTCCCCCGGGGCGGCTGTGGACGCCTCAGCTGCAGCTGGAGAGGGTGGGGGAGGGGTTCCTGTTTGCTGAGAGCTGCGGGGTCCCTTCTCTTTGGTCATTTTTACTAAATATTAGACTGTTTAAATGTAATACTAAGCAACTAATTAAACAGCTATTATGAATGATTTGGTGAGTGTGGTGGGGGTGGGTGACCCACTTTACCCAAGTCTTGGGAAGAGCACTATAGACTCAGACTTGCTGGGTCGCTGCCATCTTGGATCCCCCTCATCAATTTCCTTTTTAACTCTAAAAATGAGCACTAAGCAACTACGCACAACTCTAAGCCCCCCTTTCTTTTCACTGTTTATTATCTGCCTCCAACAGTTTAACAATATGCTGTTCTAATAAGACACTTATTAAAATTGCATAAACTTAATTTCAAAACCATGCAGCTGCTGTCGTCTTCTGTGTCTCTACTGGCTGAAGATCTCCCTGAATTGTTGTCTTTTTACGGTGAGTATGTTTCATATGAAAAGGTACCTTTAATAGGGAATATTTCCTAGTTTCTTGGAGAGCAAGATGTTAGCTCTCCATACATTTCTGTCTCAATGGCAGTTGCTCTCTGCCCAATTTTCAAAAGGTCCTCATTTTATATCCCCCAACATCTGATCATCTCATTGGTTTGATGTTGGCAAAACAACAAATTCAAACTTGATTGGATTTTAGTATCCTGAGCATAATTTAAACTGATTGGTTAAATTTGAATTGTTGTCAAAACAGCAACCAAAACTCAGGTATCCATTTTGCAGCCAAATGTTACATATTTTCAATTTTCCAGTATACTCTGGGACTGCCATCTACTCTCATACACAGGTGCTTGAAATCACAGCATTCACTCTCTCTTCAAGGTACAGTACATGTCTTCAACAACTTCACACCTCCTACCTTAAGAAAAAAGATCATAATGAAAAGATGGGCTTTTTTTTTCTGATTCTTAATCCCATTGCGATGAAATACATAGGTCATTAATCTAAGTTAAACTTTTCATATTAAGTTCTGCACACATATATAACATTGGAATCTGTCAAATCTTATCTACACTTTTTCCTTTAAATCCAGGATTACGCAACTGCTACCACATTTTTACGACCCATAACAGGTGAAATTTGTAAATTAAGTCTGTAACAAGACTCCAATGAAATTGTTTCATGTTTTTGTCTTTAAAACTTCCCAAGAATGTAACCAGATGGTGGTCTGTGTACACAAAAGTCTCTGACACATTGTTCATCACGTAAACATTAAAATGTTGTAAGACTTGTCCAAACTCAATAATTATTTTTCGATAGTAGAGTATTTTTGCTGGTGGGTGTTGAGTTTCTTTGGAAAGTAGCCAGTTGGCTATTCAATTCTATCAACATCTTCCTATAACTGTACAGGTCCAACTCCTAAATCGCTAGCATCGATTACATCTTTAAAGAGTTTCAAAAATTTTGGTGTAGCTAAAACTGATGTGGTGGTTAATACTGCTTTTAAATTCTCAAATGCATCCTGGCATTGTTTCGTCCATCGAAATTTTGTATTTTTCTTTAGTAACTCTGTTAGCAGTGCCACCATGTGCTGAAGTTTGGAACAAACCTCTAGTAGAATCGTTTAGTCCCAAATATTGAAGTAGCTCTTTCTTCGAGGATGGTCATGGAAATTCCTTGATGGCCTTCACCTTCACATTCCTCTAGGTCAATCTTCCATGACCGATGTTATTTCACAAGAATGTCTCCTCTGCATTCGCAAAATCTGTTTTCTTTAAATTTATTACCAGTTTTGATTCTCATAACCGCTCAAAGAGCTCAGCCAACTGTATTATGTGATCTTTCTGTGACTTGCTAAAGATCACTACATCATCCAGATAAACTGCACAATTTGTTCATGCGGCCATAACTCTGTTCATGAGTCTTTGGAATGTGGTTGGTGCATTCTTCATTCCAAAGGGCATCACTTTGAATTGATATATTCCATTTGGTGTTACAAATGCAGAAATTTATTTTGCTTTCTCTGATAAAGGTACCTGCCAATAACCACGTAGTAAGTCCAACTTCA
>NW_025187606.1:0-3035 GCF_004010195.1 Chiloscyllium plagiosum | reverse complement strand
ACATCATCAATTTCACAGCATATTAGAAGGGAAGGATTTTTTTTTAAATCACTCCACCATGATCTGATGAAGTTGCGCATTTTCTCCCAAATTGAACTTTTATCAGAATTTGAACATGGAAGGAAAAGGCTTCGTTTATACCGGGAGAGAATCGTTGACTTGTTGTGTGTGTGGACACGGCTTCTGCTATCATCAGAACTCACAAACTACAATTGCAGTCATAATTAGGTGAGACTGTAGACATGTGTACATTCATTTCTCCATCAGAGCTGGAACCCCATGAAAGCAATGACACCTGGAACAAGCTCAGTGTGTGGGAAGGGATACAAACCTTCTCGGACCTTCTGTGAAACCTGCTCGGTCACAATGAGGAGAAATCATTTCAATGTCTAGAATGCGGAAAATGCTTTAAAACGTCCAATGATTGGATTATCCAACACTGCGCTCATACTAATGAGAAACATTTTATCTGACCAGACTTTGGAAAATGTTATCATTCCACTGTGTAGTTGATGCATGGGAAATATACTCACACGAATGAGAGTCCTTGAAAACTTCTGGGGACCTGACGTCCGATCCATGTGCTCACACGGAGGACAGACATCTTTACTTCCACAAATAACGGGCGTGCTGCAAATGTCCGAGCGATATAAAGTGACAACAACATTATGAACAAGTCTTTTCAACGCCCAGACCGATGGAAGTGCTGTAAATGTTCCTATGGACTGACATGGCATCAACGTGTTCACAAAGGAGACACCTTTTAAATGCTTAGACTGTGGGAATCACGACACAAGTTCCTTGTGATCATTTTATCATGAACGTCTTCACCTTGAAGAGAGACCTGTCAAATATCTAGCGTGTGGGATCTGCTCTCTCGTCTCTGCAGGAATGATGTTCCATCGACAGTTTCACAGGATGAGAGACATTTCAATTGTTTTCATTGTGGGACGAGGTTCAGGCGATCATCTCAACTCTCAGTACACCAGAGAGTTTGCAGTGGGCAGAACGTATTTACCTGCTTCATTTGAAAAAATAACAGTTACCTCACTTATCGACCCTGCTGAGACGGCAGAGAGATCCACTGGTGGAAAGAATTCACTCACTCATCGAACCTGCTGAGACAGCGCAGATTTTACATTTCTCAACTGCGATTGTTGTTCATGACATTCAGGACTGAAAGCAAAGATTTAATATTTTTAATAAATGTCAAACAAATTAATTTCGTATTAAGTAACATATGAGAGATTAGTTTAAGGGTGGGATTACATATTACATGAAGCATCAGCACAGTTTCTCAATGACAAATGTGTTAGAATTCTATGAGGAGGTAATGAGGAAATGAGAAAAGGTCTATTCTGTGAATGTGGTCAGCATGAATTTCCAGCAGGCATTTGTCAAGATTCTATATCTGAAGCTGCAAAATGACAGGATATGGTGTTAGGGACAAAGTACTGGCATGGCTTGAGTTCTGGCTGACTGGCGGAAGGCAGACAGTTGGGTGAAAGGGTCTTTTCCAGGATGGCAGCGCGTGACGTGTGGAATTCAGCAGGGGTCAGTTTTGGCATCACAACTATTCCCGTTATGCATGAATGATCGGGTCAAAGGAACTGAGAGTGTTGTTGCTCCATTTGCAGAATACACAATGACAGGTGGAAGGACAGATCGTATTGAGGAAGCGGGCAGTCTGCAGAATTACGTGGACGGGCTGAGAGCTTGGATAAAAAAGGTTAAAGTTAGAACACTGTGTGGATAAGCTTGAGGTCATCGAGTGATGGAATGATTAGAGGCATAGACTACTTTGTGACGGGAAAAGGCTTCAGAGATCTATAGTTGAAAGGCACTTGAGAGATCTAGTTAAGGTTTCTCTTATGTTTAACATGCAGATTTTGTTGTTGCTCGGTCGGTAAATGTAATGTCGGCATTCGTTCAAACGAGTTCAAAACCAACCTCAAAGGTTTGTAACTGACGTGATAAGAGGGTGTCGTCGTCACACGCATTTGTATCATCGGGAATAGCTTTTAGCCACATGTCTAAGGGAAGATATGTTATGACTGGTTGAGAGGAGGTTTAAAATGGCTGACTCAGTGGAGAGCACTGCTGTCTTCCAGCCTCAGCGACGCTGGTTTAATTTCTTCTCAGGCTACCGTCTGCAGTTTTCACATTCTTTCCGTGTCTGCCTGGGTTTCCTCCACAGAGGAAAGATGTGTAGTTGACGTCATTTGGCTGTGGGAAATGCAGAGTTACAGGAATCGAGTAGAGGTGTGAGTTTGAGTGCGATGATCTTCGCATGTTTCATGGGTTCTTCTTGGGCTGAATTGCCTGTTCCCACATTGTCGGAATTCTACTAGAACACGTTAATCGCAGGGGTGAAGGACTCGTTGTCTTAGAATTTATTTTTTTAAAATCACAGTTTCTATGTAAACATGCGGTCTCAAGTCAATCTCTTGATCACTATAAGGCGTGAAGGAACATTCTTCAAAGAAAATCATGAAGGCAAAGCGAGCATATTGCATAGCCTTAGCACATAAAGTTATGGATAATTTAAAGAGCTTTTATAAGTACATTCAGAGCTAGACACCAAGTTGGATCCCTGAAAGACTTAAGAGCTGACGTTTGTCTTGAACCTCAGAGGATGGGAGAGATATTGAATGTTCATTTCGCATTAGTTTATACCATGGAGAACGAAATGGCGGCTACAAACATTGATGTTCTGGAAATAGTTCATATTGAATAGTGCAAGTTCCAGAGGAATTGGATAATATAAAGTTGGATATTTCTCTGGGATCTGATCTTGTGCACCCAGGGCTTCGTGGGAAATTCGGGAAATAGTAGCACTGCTGCCTCACAGCGCCAGAGACCCGGGTTCAATTCCCGCCTCCGGCGACTGACTGTGTGGAGTTTGCACGTTCTCCCCGTGTCTGCGTGGGTTTCCTCCGCGTGCTCCGGTTTTCAGGTGAATGGACCATGCTAAATTGCCCGTAGTGTTAGGTAAGGCGTAAATGTATGGGTGGGTTGTGCTTCGGCGGGCCGGT
>NW_025187605.1:1796-3035 GCF_004010195.1 Chiloscyllium plagiosum | reverse complement strand
TGGGAAGGGATATTGCAAAAATAAACAACCTTGATTTTAATCTCGCTTGAGCAGGTTTAATCATGATGGGAGCAGGTATTCTAGGTTTGTTGGACTTAATAACGGACAAATCTTGAGTTCCAGAGGAGTTGTAACCAAGGAGATGAGGGAGGAAATTACAGTGACTCTGAGCAAAATGTTTAAATTGTCTCTGGCCACAGAGGAGGTGCCAGAGGACTGGAGGACAGCTGATGTGGTTCCACTTTTCAAGAAGGGTGGGAGAGGTAGACCAGGAGTAACTGACCAGTGAGTGTAGCATCAGTGTTAGGGAACATATTGGAGAAAATTCTGAAGAAGAGAAGGCTTATGACAATTAGGGATAGTCAGTGTGGTCTTGTCAGAGGAAGGTCATCTTAACAAATCTGGTGGAGATTTTCGTGGAGATGACTAGGTCTATCGATGAGAATAGGGCAAATGATATATGGATTTCAGCAAAGCCTTTGACAAGGCTCCACGTGGGAAATTGATAATGAAAGGAAAAGCACATGGCATCCAGAGCAAATTGGTCAGCTGGCTCCAATATTGGCCCAGTCAGAGATGTTGGTAGAAGACTGAATGTGTAGTTAGAGTCTGATATCCAGTGGTGGACCAGAGGGGTCAGTGCCAGATCCCTTCTTGCTTGTAATATTCATAAAATAATTATAGTTTGTGAGTGTGTGTATGTTTGTGTGTGTGTGCATATGTGTGTGTGTGTGAGAGAGAGAGAGTGCGTGCATGGGTGTGTGTGAGAGGGACAGAGTGGGTGAGTGCATGAGTGTCAGAACGTTTCTGGACGTGTGTGAGCATGTGTGCATGTGTGTGTACATGTGTGCGTGTGCATGTGTGTGTGTGAAAGAGTGTTTATGCATGTGTATGTGTGCATGTGCGTGTGTGAAAAGGAGTGTGTGTGTGTGAGAGAGTGTGCGTGTTGGTGGACACAGGCGGTGTGTAGCTGGGGATGATGGGTAAATTTATGGATGATACAAATATTGACACAGTGCTCAGTGGCGAACAAAGCCTGATGTGACAGACAGATACAGACAGATTGATCAGATGGACAGGGGATTCTATTTAAATCTGGTAAGTGTGAGTGATGAACGTTGACAAAAGGAACAAGACAAGGGAGCAGTCAATTAATGGTAGGACATGAAGAAGCTCAGAGTAACAGAAAGGTCTTGAGGAGCTTGTTAACAGATCCCTGCAGGTGAAAATACAGATTAA
>NW_025187605.1:0-1697 GCF_004010195.1 Chiloscyllium plagiosum | reverse complement strand
GTGTATGTTCCAGCTGCTGATGTGGTCAGTATCACCTTCAGCTTTTTTTTAGATTAGATTAGATTAGATTACATTACATTACAGTGTGGAAACAGGCCCTTCGGCCCAACAAGTCCACACCGACCCGCCGAAGCGGAACGCACCCATACCCTTACATTTACCCCTTACTTAACACTAGGGCAATTTAGCATGACCAATTCACCTGACCTGCACATCGTTGGACTGTGGGAGGAAACCGGAGCCCCCGGAGAAACAAGGATAACACTGTTCAGTAGAACAGCTCTCAAAGAGTTCGACAACATGAGGGATTGAATAACTGAACAGCCCCAGCAAAATGAAGGGCATCACGGAAAAGGATATCAAATGATATTTAGATATTGATGGGATGGATAAAGTGTGAAATAATGTAAGAAGTGATGTTTGAAGACAAATTGTGTTTAACATTTGAGACCTAGTGGTATCAGATTAATCCAGTCTTTGTGGTATTCAATTATGAACTTGAATCTCAATGATATCATATCATAAAAATAAACTTGTTGTCGTAATCTGTTTGTTCAAAATAATTTCTAACAATGCAGGTGTAATCATAGTTTCCCAGTGGGGATACCACATAATACAAAATAAAGTCTCAGAAACAGTGTCAGCTCCATCTCCAAAAGAGATCTCCCATTCCGACAAATTGCCTGCAGCAGTAACAGAGAGGTTGTTTCACAAACAACAAAATGCATCTTCCAAGGCAAATGGCCGCCAAGGTATACTACACCATCCTTGCTGTTGTTGTTATTCCTGGTAAGTCTTGCAACAATCAACGTGTATAATACTTTGCGTTGGTTCATACCTATTTCCACTCAACGACTGATAAGTATTGTATTTCCTTTTAGCAAGGGAAATCCTGACGCCAGGTGAAAGTATCCTCACTTACTGAATTTAAAGTGAAGAGTTTCTCAATGAGGAGGCTCCTCAGTAATGTACAGCATTGTCTATTTCTCTGCTCTGTGTCCAATGGTTTTGCACTGAGGCCACGTTGATGGTGTTCGGCTGAGTACGGGTAATGAATGGTGTAGAAAGTGTTTAGAAAGACTACTGTCTCTCCCTGTGGGAATTCAAAGCCTGCTATCGGACTGATGGGTTTGTGACAACCCAGCTCTGAGTGACACCTGGTGTTTCCCATTCCTTGATGTCAAGGTATTCTATTGGTGGTTCTTGCTCAGGGAGCTTGTTCGATATGGGGGTCCAGATATAATGTTGGCAATAGTTGTGTGGGACAGGTCATTATGGCGTGATCAATGAGCATCAGCACAGAATGCTTTCACTATCCTGTGTGTTTCAAAAATCAGTGGTTGGATGGGGGCATGATATTTTTGAGAACAGATCACTGCAAGGGGTGCTGAGCACAGGGTTCCAATTGTGCTGTGTATTGTTCAATTATTTGATTGTCAAACAAACATCTGAGTTGTCACATTTGTGAAAAGATGCACCGTACTGTCCAACGGGAGAAACACTGAGCTCTGGTGTATGTTGGCAGTAGCTCTCCTACAGAGAATCAAACATTTTTGTCCAACTGCAGGTTTCCCTCCCTGCCCTTTGTTGCTGTTACCCTTTGATGTTCCCTGCATGATAGTGGTCTATGTGAATGACCTCCCATGTGCCTTTGTGTGGGCTTATTATTTAGTCTTTGGCTCTCGATTTGGATAATT
>NW_025187604.1:2747-3035 GCF_004010195.1 Chiloscyllium plagiosum | reverse complement strand
ATGATCAGATGGTATTCTCAACTCCATGTTACACTCAGTTGGTTGGACTGCTGGTTTGTGATGTGGAGGGAGGCCGGTAGCGCAGTTTCAATTCTCCACACTGTCAGAGGTTATCATGAGGCTCTCATTCTCACCCTGTCTCCGGGATGTGCAAATCCTCAGTTTCAACCACTTTGAGTGGTTTGTCTATAATGATCCGTTGGAACTCTATTCTATGACTGTTATCAATTTTAAAATTTACCTAAGTTATCATTTCGGTTTGCATTATATTCCTGGATTTTCTGGAGC
>NW_025187604.1:0-1545 GCF_004010195.1 Chiloscyllium plagiosum | reverse complement strand
AGATGTGGGTCATGTTACAGACCCAGATTCACTGTGAATACAGCCCCCATACCCTACCCAGTGTTAACTCAAAGAAATCATCTGTTCTCCCTGAATGCAACATTGTACAACACAACTTCCAGTAACATAACCAGTTACTTTCCAAAAGCAGACATGAGAACTTACGAAATAGGAGCAGGAGCAGGTTATTCGGCCTCTCAAGACTGCACTGTCACTCAATAAGTACATGGCTGATCTATTCCACGGCTCAACACTACTTTCCTGCTAACACCTTGTATCCATCAACTTGCTGTTATGTCAGAAAACAATCCGCCCTGTCTGTAAATACAGTCAGTGACCCAGACCACACAACTCTCTGGGTTAGGGAATTCCAGATATTTGCTACTTTCTGAATGAAGACCTTTTTTTGCATCTCAGAATGAAATAAACACCTCCTATTCTGTATCTATGTCCCAGAGTTCGAGACTCTGCCCAGGTGTGGAAGCACATCTACCTTGTTAAGCCCCCTCTGTATCTTGTACATTTCAGTAATATCACCCTCATTCATTTCAACCACAATGAACAATCGCCTCAGCATTTTAGATGTACTCAATAATTCAACCCTTTCATCCCAGCTACCCGCCTGATGTACCAACCTAGTTACTTGCTGCATCAGTATGCTGACTTTATGTTTCATACACAGGAACACTCCAATCCCTTTGTACTGCTCCTTTTTGTGAGTCCTCTTAATTAAATAACAACCTGCTTTTTGGTTCTCAGTGTCATCCACAAACTCGTATGTATATTGCACTCAGCTCCCCCGTCAGACTATCAGTATAGACTGTGAATTACTCTGGCCATCGGACTGATATTTGTGGTACTCCAGTTATTTTTACTCATAAACATCCATTAATCCTGACTCTCCGATTTCTATGTGTTAACCAACCGCCATCCCATGCTAATACATTATTCATCGTATTATGAACCGCTGTCTTGTATAAGAACCTTGATTTTGTGATACCTTGTGAAAAATCTCTGGAAAGCCTCGTGTCTACCAGTTCCCTTTATCACATCCCCTTGTTACATTCTCGTGGATCTACAGAAAACAAAGCTTATATGATTTTACCAGGCAAAATATAATTTCACTTTCACAAAACCATGCTGAAGCTTTTCTAAATGCCCAGCAATTCCTTCCTCAATAACAGACTCTTGCAGATTCCCAGCAATAATGGTCAGGCTAAATGGTTCCGCTTTCTGTCTCAGTCCTTTCTTGAAAACTCGCCCCACATTGGAGGTTCGCCAGTTTAGGGCTGGAACACTCCTGAAATCCACAGAGTTATGGAATATTTCATACAGTACCACTAGTCACTCTGTCACCAGTTCTTTCAAAACCAGGTATGAATTATTGCTGACTTGTCAACCCTAACTCTTATCTGTTTGCTAAAAACCTTTTTCGTTTTTTTTAGAGACAGTTCAAGAGCTTCCCTCCTATTACCATTTTGTTTATATCATTGAAAAACTTACAGTCCCCGTGAGGAATGAGGCAAAATGCTGGTATAAATTATT
>NW_025187603.1:2039-3035 GCF_004010195.1 Chiloscyllium plagiosum | reverse complement strand
TTTGGTGAATCATTTCATTGCAGCATGTAGGTATTAAAACACTGCTGCTCCTGCTGAGCGTTGATGGTGGAGCATTGTGGATGAAGGCTGCTTTGTGTCAAACTGGCTGCTTTGTCCTGGATGGTATAAAGCTTCTTGAGTGTTGTTGGGGCTGCACTCATCCAGGCAAATTGGGAGTCTCCTATTACACTTCTGACTTATGCATTGGAGATGATGGACAGACTTTTGGAAGTCAAGATGTGAGTTCCTCGCCGCAGTATTCCGAGCTTCGAACCTGCTCTGATAGTTACTGTGTTTATGTGGCGAGACCAGTGTGTTTCTGAGCAATGATTACCCACCTAATCTGATACTGGAGGATTCAGTGATAGTAACACCTTTGAATGCCAAGGGGCAGGTTAGATTGTATTTTATTGGTGATGGTCATGGTCTGGCATTCGTGTGGGCTGAATATTACTTGCCACTTGTCAGCCTGGATACTCTCCAGATCTTGTAGCGTTTGAACATGGACTGCTTCAGTATCTGAGGAGCCACAAATGTTGCAGGACATTGTACAATCATTGGCACTTCTGACCTTAAAATGGAAGGAAGGTCATTGATGAGGCAGCCCTGATGAAGTTTTCGGTCACTGCTCGAGGGTCTCCTGCAGATTTGGAGCTGAGTTGACTGACCTTCATCAACCACGACCACCTTCCTACTGTCAGGTATGAATCTAACCAGCAGGGATTTTGCCTCCATATATTAGCCCCAATCCACTCAGATTTGATTTTGCAAATTGGACTTGGAGTTTTATCAGCAATTTCTAAAAATCAAAATGTTTTACATCCATTGCTTTTCTTTCATTTGTCTCCCAGTTTGTTTCTCAAACATAATTCCCATTTCATAAATCTATGTTAGTGCTGTCTATGACCATTACTTTCAGCCACAATAATTTCTGCTAAACTATTTACTTACTATGTTTCTTGTTCCATGTACTCTATCATTTTCCCACACCTGACT
>NW_025187603.1:0-909 GCF_004010195.1 Chiloscyllium plagiosum | reverse complement strand
CCCACTCTCCACCTCGTCCCCTTCACATTCAGATCTATATTTTGTTATGAATAACACAAACAATAAGGGACACAGCACTGATCTCTGTGGTACACCAGGGGACACTGGTCTCCAGTCACACAAACAGCCTTCTCCCACCACCCTCCGTCTCCTGCTACTAAGACAATTTTCGTTGTAACTGGCCAAGTTATCCATCATATTACGAGATTTTACTTTATTTTTCAGTTTCCCAGGTGGAAATTTGTCAAAGGCCTTCCGACAAAACTAAACAATCGACCTCCTCAAACTAATTCAATCAAATTCATTGGATGCGACTTCTTTCTGATAAAGTCATGATGATTATCCCTGATCAAACCTTGCGACTCTGGTTGGAGTTCAATTTTCTCCTTCCCTATTTTTATCGAGTAGTTTGCTTAACAGTGTTCTAATACTCGCTCGTCTATAGTTACCTGGTCTATCTCTCCCATCCTTACTGTGAAGTGGAATCATATTAGCAGTTCTCCAGTTCTCTGGCACCTCCCCTCTGGTCAGAAGCTAATTAAAATATTCAGTCAGGGTTTTTCCTCCTTTGACCCCAACAGCCACCTGTGATGCAACTCATTCAGACATGGAGATCTGTCCAAATTTGTACAGAACAAAGCCTCAAATCCTTTCTCATATTTTACGTCAATCTGTTCAAGAGCTTCCTAGTCCATTTTTTTGAATTCTGTACCTGCCTCCTCCTTCTCCCAAGTAAAATAGCTGGGAAGGTCTCATGTAACAATCCAGCAATGTTCTCCAGCTTGACACACAGATTGCCCCTTTGGTTTCTAATGGACATTAGCTGTTTGCTGATTTTTCTGTTCTACTTGTAGAATATCGTGGGATTCTCCCTTTTCTCGCCTACTTGTACTTCTTCATGTCCCTCTG
>NW_025187602.1:0-3034 GCF_004010195.1 Chiloscyllium plagiosum | reverse complement strand
GTTCAACCTTTGAGGCACTCTTTAACTGAAAATGATGGAGTGACACGTGGAAGATCATGATTCTAGAGAGTTTTAAGAAGGTGAATAATAACATATATTGTCTTGTCAACAAATGGAAACAGCAATAGAAAGACAGAAATGATACAGAAGAACTTGAAACAAATACTGAGTGACTGGAAGAGACACCATATATTACGTAAATAGAAGCAGAAACTATAAATTCTGAGAGTTAGCAAAGTTACGACAGATGGGATTTATTGGATAACAGTATGATGATGATGAGGATGATAAATTAATAATGGGAGAGTACAAGCAGTGGATGAGAAAGGGGCTTTGGATTTTTAGGGAAGGGGCAAAATGGTAAATTGAATTCAATGCAGTCATCAGGATCGAGATAGTGTTTTTAACATGCTCTGTTATACATATCATCAATTAGAGCTGCTGTGGAGCACTCTTCACCCATACCTTTCTTGTTTAACTAAGGGAAAATAATTTTGTGTTCAAATGCCAACAGCTGAATCTCACCTCACAAAAAATCCTTCTGCTCACACTGTCTACATCTTTCTATTTATTATACTTAGGGGAATGAACAATTTCAGACTGAATGTTCTGAGCTTCAGCTTTCCAAAATCAGATCATTTTCAGTAGACTGCTGCACCCCTTTTATATTCCTGCAATTTGTAGGTAAATGCAAATCAGAAAAGAATGTGTCAGTTTATTCAGGATGTTGCTGTATCAAATCAAAGTGACCCAAGCTCCTATTTCAGCGATTTCCTACGTTGAATGCTCAGAAAGGAATGGACAGGACGAGAACTTGTCAAGCACTTACATGAAAAGAGCTGCTTGTCCAATCAATGTTAATATGTGCAAACCATAAACCCTTCTGTTCTTCTAACCAGATGGTCATTCAGTCTCTGGGCTTTGCTTCAGAACACTACGCTGGATAAACTGTGTGTGAACTGATTTAGCCAGAGATTGAAAAGCATGATTCAAAACTTAGTTTTAAAAAAAACCTCTTTAAAAACATTGCCTCCCTTTGAGGGAAGATCAGAAAAGTGCAGGAGGAAAAGATTTGAATTTCAATAGCAATCTTTATGTTCTAAACTCAATAATTACACAGTAGAAATTGTCACTAAATCCTTGAGAAATAATCGGGTGTACTTATACATATTTTGGGCGGCACGGTGGCACAGTGGTTAGCACTGCTGCCTCACAGCGCCAGAGATCCGGGTTCAATTCCCGCCTCAGGCGACTGACTGTGTGGAGTTTGCACATTCTCCCCGTGTCTGCGTGGGTTTCCTCCGGATGCTCCGATTTCCTCCCACAGTCCAAAGGTGTGCAGGTCAGGTGAATTGGCATGCTAAATTGCCCGTAGTGTTAGGTAAGGGGTAAATGTAGGGGTATGGGTGGGTTGCGCTTCAGCGGGTCGGTGTAGGCTTGTTGGGCCGAAGGGCCTGTTTCCACACTGTAAGTAATCTAATCTAATCTAATATTTTGAGAATTGCTGGGCAAGGTAGAAAACAACGAGACACCAGAAATTTTAAGTACATTCCCCACAACTTGATTTTATCACCCACAAATATATTTCACAATTTATCAAGATATTCCTCACAACAGTCTTTTGGTAACGGGTCATTGGGAAAGCGGAACACTCAGGGTAATTTCTGAAAATGATGACCTGCAAAATGTGCCTGAAGAAAGTGGAGTTGTATTTTGACATATTGTTCGGGAAACAACAACAATCCTGTCATTGGTCCACCATCCTGTTGTTGGTACGACAGGGACACAATCCTTTATTCGAAACCCTCGGGACCAGCTGGTTTGCAGAATTCGGAATTCTTTAGTTTTCAGAGTAAGTGACAGTTTAACAGTAAAATTTTTAAAACTCTTACTGAACAGCAGACCCACCTTTGAAAACTATGAGCCCTGAGACCGAACTGACGTCTGCCAGTGCTGGGCCACACCCCCAGTGTGATGTGGGTCGAGTGGGTGTGGAGTGAACCCAAACAACTTTGTTAATTAGACAAAAAAAAATTCACAACAAAAACTTCAGATTTTGGAGCTTTTCAAGATTTCAGGATTTCAAATAAAGAATTGTCTACCTGTATGTTCAAATGTGAGAATTTAACGAGCTCTGGAATCATTACTAAAACAATTGCATCAATGCTTCGAGACCGATAACACATCTCCAATTCTTGAAATTCAAATCCATCCCAAAACAGGTACAAAATTAATGCTTACAGGTCAGGGACAAAGATCTGGAGATAATACTTCCTCCTTATCATCAACACTATCGTCTCTTTCAAATGTCTCCAACTGGATAACAGTCTTGTGTTCCTCCTTTGGAGCCTTGGAAGGTGACCTGGGCCAGGATTCAACATCCAGTTTGAACTGTAATCCTTGATTAGTAAGCTGGATCTTCTCAGCTTGAGACTTCCATGATTTCTTCCAACTGTTCAATAGCGTCCTTCACAAAGGAAGATGGCAACATATCAACCAAAGAATTGGCCTTTGAATCACTGCTCTTCCGATCATCTCCTTTAAAGTCTTCGCTATCCTTATGATTGTCCTCAAGTTCCTCTCCTTTGATGTCCACGTGCTCATGGATTTCCTCAGATTCAGGATGGAGGAATGATACTTTAAATTGAGCCTTTTCCCTATTGAGTAAATCCAACAGAGAAATTGAAGCGTTCCTGTGGATATTTAGTGAAAACTCCTCTCTTTGTGCACTGGAAGACACATTGGTATTGATATAGGTTTCTGTCTCTAGTACTGCCTTGGATGCTTTCTCTATGAACTCATCAGTATGGTTAATGTTTTCTTCATTCTGGTCTTCACACAAGTTTGCCAATCGTTCCTCCTCACCAGACTTGGGCAATCTCTCTTTTAAATTTTGGTCATCTGCAAAAGTTACCACTGCCTTGCTAGATTCATTAATACTGTGCAGTAAGTCAAAGGTACTTAGAAAACCAAGTACCTTTTGATCATTCAAGCTGTTTTCAAATGAACTCAGCTTAAAGTCTTACTGAGCTCA
>NW_025187601.1:0-3034 GCF_004010195.1 Chiloscyllium plagiosum | reverse complement strand
CGCACAAAGCCATGTTGACTATCCCTAATCAAATACATGTACGTCCTGTCCCTCAGGATTCCCTCCACCACCGAGGTCAGACTCACTGATCTATAATTCCCTGGCTTGTCCTTACTATCTTTCTTAAACAGTGGCACCACGTTTGCCAACTCCCAGTCTTCCAGCACCTCACCTGTGACTATCGATGATACAAATATCTCAGCAAGAGGCCTGCAATCACTTGAACTATGGTATTCCCAGTCAATATTTGGAAAGTTAAAGAATCCATAACAATTACCCTGTCACTCTCGCTACTATCAAGGATCATCTTTTCTATCCTTTCCTCTACATCTCTGGAACAATTCGGAGGCTGATAGAAAACTCCCAACAGGGTGACCTCTCCTTTCCTGTTTCTAACCTCAACCCATACTATCTCAGTGGATGACTCCTCAAATGTCCTTTCCCAAAATACTGCCACAGTAATACTGTCCTTGACTAACAGTGCCACGCCTCCCCCTCTTTTACCATCTTCTCTGTTCTTACTGAAACCTCTAACCCCTTAATCTGCTACAACCATTCCTGTCCCTGCTCTATCCATGTCTCCGAAATGGCCACAAAATCGAAATCCCAGGTACCAACCCATGCTGCAAATTCACCCACCTTATTCCGGGTGCTCCTGGCGTTGAAGTAGACACACTTCAAACCAACTTCCTGCTTGCTGGTACACTATTGCAATGTTGAAACCATATTTTTGATCTCATTACTCTCAACCTCCCATATAGCTGAACTGCAATTTCAGTTCCCAACCTCCTGCTGAGTTAGTTTAAACCCTCCCGAAGAGCATTAGAAAACCTCCCCCCCAAGGATATTGGTACCCCTCTGGTTCAGGTGAAGACCATCCTGTTTGTAGAGGTCCCACCTACCCCAGAATGAGCCCTAATTATCCAGGAATCCAAAACCCTCCCTCCTGCACCAACCTTGTGGCCATGTGTTCAACTCCTCTCTCTCCCTATTCGTCGCCTTGCACTGTGGCACTGGCAACAAACCAGAGATAACAACTTTCACCCTAGCTCCCTGAATTCCTGCCTGAAACCCCCATCTCTCTTCCTACCTATCTCATTTATGCCTATGTGGACCATGACTTGGGGCTGCTCCCCCTCTTCCGCAAGGATCCCAAAAACATGATCAGAGACATCACGAACCCTGGCACCTGGGGGGCAACACATCAACCGTGAGTCTCTCTCGTTCCCAATGAACCTCCTATCTCCGCCCCCCCCAATCTCCATCAACTGTAGAGTCCCCAATAACTAATACTCTGCTCATCTCCCTCCTTCCTCCTGAGCAGTAGGGACAGACTCTGTGCCAGAGACCTGTACCCCATGGCTTATCCCTGGAAAGTCAACCCCTCAACAGTATCTGAAACTGTATACTTGTTATTGAGGTGAACGGCTACAGGGGATCCATGCATCATCTGCCGGTTCCCTTTCCATCCCCTGACTGTAACCCATCTGCCTTTTTCTTGTACCTGAGGAGTGACCTCCCTGTAACTCCTCTCATTAACCCCCTCTGCCACCCGAATGATCTGAAGTTCATCCAGCTCCAGCTCCAGTTCCCTAACGCGGTTCTCGAGGAGCTGGAGTTGGGGGCACTTCCTGCAGATGCAGTCAACAGGGTAACTTGCTGTGACCATTACCTCCCACGTTCTGTAGGAGGAACATTCATACTGCCCTAACCTCCATTCCCACTCTCCTAAATTCCCAAAGAGACAACTGAAAAACTACAAAATAAAAACTCATCACCTTGTCTTGGTTCGTGGAGGAGGACAGGTGGGAGACACGATCCGAGTAGTGTTTTGGGTGAAGCAACCACCCAAATATGAAGCCTCACTTACCCAGCAGTCCCGTGTCTGCTCCCGTCAGTGTGCTCTCCTCCCTCCCTCAGCAGCGGCAGGATTTCCCCTTGTCCTTCCCTCCCATCCCCTGCAGCATCCACATCCAGAGGATCATCAGTTACCATGTCCACCACCTCCAGTGAGATGCCTCCACCAGACACATATCCCCCTCCCCTCACTGCAGAGACCATTCCCTCTGGGACACCCTGATCCACTCCTCCTTCACTCCCAACACCCCCCACATCCCCAGGCACCGTCCTGCCCACAAAACAGACCCTGAGCTTCCAGTTCCCTGTCACTGTAACCCCCCCACCCTGTTCCCGGCCAACATCTCTGTCTCAGGCTGGCTGCAGTGCTCCAGTGAAGCTCAGCACAAGCTGGAAGAACAGCACCTCACCTTCCACTCGGGGACCCTGCAGCCCTCCGCACTCAATATCGAATTCAGTAACTTTAGGACCTGATCTCCCCCATGTCCCAGCCCCCTACCTCACACACCTGGCCTTGTTATCACATAGTCTGCCATTGTTGTGGTTCTGTTCGCCGAGCTGGGAATTTGTGTTGCAGACATTTCGTCCCCTGTCTAGGTGACACCCTCAGTACTTGGGAGCCTCCTGTGAAGTGCTTCTGTGATGTTTCCTCCTGTGATGATCCCATTTATAGTGGTTTGTATCTGCCGCTTCCGGTTGTCAGTTCCAGCTGTCCGCTGCAGTGGCCGGTATATTGGGTCCAGTTCAGTGTGCTTATTGTGCACAAACCAGACATCCCACTCAGACGCATAGTATCACTACCAGGGACACCATCACACAAACTGGCGAAAGAACTACAGCAGAAACTGAAACACCTGATCAGCGGATCCAGACACTCTATACAAGCAACACAGGAATCCTTGGACATCATCAGAAATATACACATAGACAAGGAAGAAACTATGGTCTCATTCGACGTGACGGCACTGTTCACTTTGATTGACAAAACCCTAGCCAGAGAAACAATAGCCAACCTACTGGACAGACATAACAGACAACAGGATGGTGAACGTATCATCAAAGACGGCATACTTAAACTACTGGACGTGTGCCACACAACACACTTCACATTCAACAACCAGATATACGAACAAATCAACGGAATACCCATGGGCTCACCAATCTCGGGACTCATAGC
>NW_025187600.1:0-3034 GCF_004010195.1 Chiloscyllium plagiosum | reverse complement strand
GCAGATATTAGGAATACTGCTGTGGTAAAAAAAGAGGCTTCAGGACTTTTGAGGATTGATGCTAATAAAGGAGTTTACAGAGCGAAGGAGGATTGTCGGGACTTGAAGAGGTTTCACTGTAGTTCTGGAGGAACAGAAGAATCTTGAAGTCCACGTCCATAGATCCCTCAATGTTATCACTCAAGTTGATTGCCTTGTTCAGAAGGTGTTTGTTGTGTTGGCTTTCATTAGCAGCGGGATTGAGTTTAAGTTCCATGAAGTTATGCTGCAGCTCTATCTGGTTAGAGAACATTTGGTATATTGTGTTCAGTTCTGGTTGTCTCATTATCAGAAAGATGTGGAAGCTTTAGTGAGGGTGCAGATGAGATTTATCAGGAGTGGAGGTCCAATGAAGAAAGGTTGAGGGAATGAGGGCTTTTCTCATTGGAATGAAAAAGGATGAGAAGTGACTTGATAGAAGTGAACGAGATGATTTGAGGCCTCGATAGAGAGGATAACCAGATACTTCTCCCATTGCAAAAATGGATATAACGAGAGAACATAAATGGAAGGTGATTGGAGAATGTTTAACGGGAGATGTGATAGGGGCTTTTTTTACACACAGAGTGGCAGATGCATGGAATGGACCGCCAATATTTGTAGTGGAGTCCAATACATTAGGGACATTTAAGCAACACTTAGATAGGCACATGGATGATAGTAAAATGTGGGGCCTTTAGTTTAGTTTAATCTGAGAGTAGGATAAAAGGTCAGTGCAACATCGAGGGCCGAAGGGCCTGCTCTGTGCTGTACGGCTCTATATTCTAAATAAGGAGGCTCACAATGGCACAAAGAGGTTTCAGAAAGCTGGAGAGATGGGATCTGAATTAAGAGACACAAATAGGAATGGTTGCTAGGATTGCCAGGAGGTAACAGACACAGCAATGGTCTGACCTGGAGCAAACGACCCAGACTGGGAGGGGTGTGGGGACTGGAGGTGGTTTCACAGGGAGGGAGGACCAGAGAGCCACAGGGTGTTACAGAAATGTGGAGAGCTGTAGGGTCTACAGGAGTTCATGGAGATGAGGAGGTGGGGAGGGATGCAACAGTTACAGGCATAAGGATGTTGGTAGGATGGGGTGGTTTGCACAGAGAGGGGTGTTTTATGTGAATGGAGCAGATTACAGAAATCTAGACGGTTTTATAAATTAGAAGAACAAACAGATATGTGGAGGGTAATCGTGACTGAAGATGTTTATAGTTATTGAAAGGCTTAGGTTCTGCAAGTTATTTAGGTATAGAGGGTGTGGTGTCTTACAATTTTAGCAGGAGATAAGGACATCCATTTTGGTGGGAGGCAGTTTCACAGATAAGGGAGCATTAGTAACTCCTGCAGTTTGGTCAAAGTGGGAAAGTTTGTAGGGGAAGTTGACATTTACACAGATAGAGGTGTAAGAGATGGAGAAGGTTATGGAGATGAATAGATGAGGGACAGAATGGAAGACCTGACATTGACAGGATGAGTGACAGGCAAGGGAGGATGTTACACAGATAGTGAGTCTTTTCGGAACGGGATCAGATAGTCACAGACATTGCAGTGAGTTCTACAGATCAGGAGAGCTGTAGGGACCTGAGAGAATTGTACCGTCTCCACAGATTGATCATGTCTTTAGGACTGGAAGAAGATATGAATAGCTGAAACTCTATGTATGCTGTTTTCTTTTTCCTGAATAGAGCCTCAATATCCCTCATCAGCCAGGGATCCCTGAACCTGCCAGATTTTCCCTTCACTCTAACAGGGACATACTGGCCCTGGATTATTGAGATCACACTTTCAGAAGCTTCCCGTTTTCCAGTCATTCATTTTTCTTCAAACAGACTTGTCCAATCGATGATAGTCATAATGTGGAGGAGCCGGTGTTGGACTAGGGTGTACAAAGTTAAAAATCACACAACACCAGCCTACAGTCCAGCAGGTTTATCTGGAGGCACTAGGTTTCGGAGCGCTACTTCATCAGGTGGTTGTGGAGCACAATCATAAGGCTCAGAATTAATAGCAACAGGATTGCAGTGTCATGGAATGTAATATCAAACACATTTTGTCTAAGCCTTTCATCTTTTAGGCTGATCACCTGCGCTTTGAAAGCTAGTGCTTTGAAATAAACCTGTTGGACTATAACTTGGTGTTGTGTGATTTTTAATTCACCCAATTCATCTCGCTCAATCCTGCCTCATGTCCCGAAATCTGGCCCTGCTCCAGTTTCACACCTTAATCTGTCAATCTGTCTGATCTTTTTCCATAACAATGTTAAAACGAAGTCAGTTGTGGTCACTGGACCCAAAGGATAGGCCAGGTAATTACAGAGCAGATAGTCTGACAGCGGGGGGAGGGAAATTATTGGAAAAAATTCTGAAGGACAGTTTGAATCAATAACTGGAAAGGCAGGAAGCATTTAGGGATATTCAGCACAGATTTGGAAGAGGAAGATCCTGTCTGATGAATTCAGCTGAGTTTTCTTTGAAATGATGATTGAAAAATCTTGATGAGGGCAGTGCAGATGATGTGGGTTCCATTGGGTTCAGTACTGCCTTTGACAAGGTCCCACATGGAAGGCTGGTCCAAAAGGGAAGAGCCACTGGGATCCAAGGCAAGGTGACAAATTGGATCCAAAACTGGTGGAGGGTTGTTTCGGTGATGAGGAGCCTTTCACCAGCGGATGTACCACAGGGATCTGTGCAGGAACCATCGCTGTTTATTATGTACATGAATGAGTTGGATGTGATAGCAGAAGGTTTACAGATGACATGAAGGGGGAGGGTGTTGTCCACAGTGAGGGGGATGGTGTCAGGCTGCAGTCTGAAGTTTGAAGTTGGGACTGAATTTCAAAGAGTCATTTCAATCGATAAGGCAGGCAAGAGCAGAGCAGGCAATGAGGGAAAACCGATCAATAAAACTGCACTGACTTTGATGTAAAAGGCCTGACAGTTAAGGCAGATGAGCGCATGTTATGGGTGGGAACAAGGGACTGAAAATTCACAGGTATTACAGAACAAC
>NW_025187599.1:0-3034 GCF_004010195.1 Chiloscyllium plagiosum | reverse complement strand
CATCTTTCTCTCTTTCCCTCTGCTCCTGCACTCCGTCCACCACTCGTTCCCTCACCCTCACCCTCACCCCCACCCCCTTCCTCCGTCTCTCCCCATATCCCAGGGTAAGCTTGGAAAGACACGGGCTGGGCTAAGACTAGGTCTGAGGGGCCGAACCGCCTCCTGGTCTACCCTTTATCTCCTTCTGCACGTTGCGTTGGGCAGTGCCCCTTGAGAGACTGCGCCTCCTGTGGCCTCGGTGGGGTGGTGCATGTCGGAGGGTGGGTGGAGGCCGGTTGGCAGGGGTCAGAGGTCAGATGCCAGGCCTGACCAACGTCATGGTGCTGCCCCCTGTCTTTCGCCAGGTGATTGACATCCTGCGAGGGAAAGCGTGCCGGCCCTTCCCTCAGCCCTCGCCCAATCAGCGGGCTCCGTGCAGCGTGATAAAGGAGTGTCCCTCTCCGGGAAGCAAGTCAAACTCGCCGCTCTCCACCTCATACGGTCAGTATCAACCATTGGAGGGGGCAAGGGGGGCGGGTAGGTCCTGGGGGGGGGACAGCACGCAGAGGAGGAGCTTGGCTTTTACGTCGGTGCTGAGATTGGACTGAGCCTGCTCTGAGGAACGGGGCATCGGGAAGGCTGACGCAACATGTCCCCTTCGGGACACCACCCTCACCCCTGACCCGTCCGACCCCCCGGCCCAAACAGAATGGTTATGGCTTCCCGTGACTGATTTAGCTTTCCTCAGACTGGGGTGTAGGCTTCACCGTTCACCCAGAATGTAGGCTTCAGCATTCACCAACAGGTAGGCCTCACCATTCACCAGAATGTAGACCTCAGCATTAACCAGAATGTTGGCTTCAGTATTCACTAGATTGTAGGCCTCACTGAGAGCCAGAAAATGCGCCTCATTATTAACCAGAATGCAGACCTCACTGTTCACTAGGATTTAGGCCTCGCCATGAACCAGCAGGTAGGCCTGACCATTCAATGGAAGGTAGTCCTCACCTTTAACTAGGGTATAGGCCTCACCATTAACCAGTAGGTAGGCATCACCATTAACTAGTAGGTAGGCAACACTATTAACTAGGATATAGGCCTCACTATTAACTAATAGGTTGGTATCACCATTAACTAGTAGGTAGGCCTCACCATTAACTAGGATATAGGCCTCACAGTTAACTAGTCGAAAGGCATCACTGTTAACTAGTACGTAGGCCTCGTCATTAACGAGGGTATAGGCCTCACCATTAACTAGTAGAGAGGCATCACCATTAACTAGTATGTAGGCCTCATCATTAACTAGTAGGGAGGTATTACCATTAGTGAGGGTATAGGCCTCACTGTTAACCAGTAGGTAGGCATTACCATTAACTAGAATGTAGGCCTCAGCATGAACTAAAATGTAGAACTTATCGTTAACTCGAATTGTAGGCCTCACCATTCACAAAGAGGAGGCCATTATCTTGATCCTCATGTTGGCCTCACTATTAATGAGGGATGCAATCAGCAAATTCCTGGCTACACACTGAGCTGGGGTTGGGTGGTTAATTGTGGGGAATTGAAGAGTCGGGGCTGCATGTCGCATTCTGGGTTTGGGGATGAGGCTAAACTTCAAGAGTTCACAGCATTGGCAAAGGCCCCAACCCTCCCAAAAAAAACTGGGAAACAGTTCAAGAAAGGGGCAGTTCCAGGCCTGAATCAGGCCCGAAACTGAGAAACAAAGGGACAATGTCACAATGGCACAACGGGGGAACCCATTTTGGACTCTTGGGGAAAATCGAGGGAGTGGGAAAACCTGTAGGCCCGAGGCTGACGTCGAACAAGACGAGTGGCCTAACCAGGGAAATCAAGGGAGCAGGTGGATTTGGAGATGCAAGACCTGCCTGACATAAAACGACACAAGCAGCCTAGTCACTGTTCAATCTTTCATGGTCTGGTGTGATGTTGGAGTAAGGGGCTGTGGGTGGGGGTGAGAGGGAAGGAAGGAAATAAGGGCGAGCAGGTGACTGGCTTGAGCTAGGCCCGAGCTCATTGTGGGCCTTTGCGGGTGAACTGAGGCCGGAATTGTTTTGCTGACTCCTTGGTTTCGCTTACAGCCACACGTTGCCCCTCGCCTGGGGTCGACCTGAAGCCCTCACCTCAGCCGATGGACACCTGCAGCCCCCCTCCCTCGCACCGGCCCCCTGAGGCTCAGTTACCCTCCTGGAGGAGGTCACCCCCCGTCGGCGTCGCCAACAGGAGCCATTCCGAGACGGTCGTGGAACAGGGACTGACGCCCTCGGGCCTAGGGGAGATAGCAGACTGCCTGGTCCGCTCTGAGGCCCCCAGGGCGGGCTCCGTTCCCGGGTGCTACCACCCCCAGCCTGCCTTCCCTTGGACCTTGTGCCACCCGGGCGCCGCTCCCTCCGCCTTCCGGACCATGAGGGAGGAGGAGGCGCTGGGATTCCCAGCGCTCCGGCCTTGCGCCCTGCGCCTCCTCGCACCTCCTGAGGGGGAGGCCCATCTCCCTCAGCCGCCCCACCGAAACCCGGAGCTGAACAAGCCCTTCAGGGACGTCTGGCTGGAGCCTCAGGGTAGGCTGTGCGGCCAGAGCAGGGAGGACGTGCACTTTGACCTCAGCGCCAATGCCAACACGGGGAAAGGAGAGAGCTGACCCACGGAACGGGTCAACTCAAGGACAAACAAACTGTGCTGTAAATATTGATTTCATTGGATTATCCGCCTGTGTCGTCCGTGGGAGAGAGGGAGGACAGAGAGGCCGGTTGATTCCGCCCACTCGGATTTTAAACACCGGCCAACAGAGGCAGTCATTTCTCCTCAAATAAACCGTGTAGATACTGTTCCCTTTGCGGAGTCTCGTGGGATTTATTTACAGAGTCTGGAAGTGAAGTTGTGGGGAGGGGCAATCGTCGCAGAGTATCGACAGCACAGACAGAGGCCATTCAGCCCATCAGGCCCTGCGCCGATCCATCCTAACAGTGTCCAACCCAGACCCAGCCCACCCCTCCTTTCCCCATGACCAACCTGCACACCCCTGGGCACTATGGGACAA
>NW_025187598.1:1961-3034 GCF_004010195.1 Chiloscyllium plagiosum | reverse complement strand
TGCTCCTGCCCCACTGAACCCATCTCCACCTACCTCGATACTGTCCTGTCCTCCTTGGTCTAGGAACTCCCTACATCCATTGGGGACACCACCCATGCCCTCCACCTCCTCTATGACTTCTGTTTCTCCGGCTCCCAATGCCTCATCTTCACCATGGACATCCAGACCCTCTACACCTCTATCCGCCATGACCAGGGCCTCCAAGCTCTCCATTTCTTCCTCTCCCAGTGTCCCCACCAGTACCCTTCCACTGACACTCTTATTCATTTGACTGAACTGGTCCTCACCCTCAACAATTTCTCCATCAAATCCTCCCACTTCCTCCAGACAAAACAGGTAGCCATCGGCACCCGCATGGGCCCCTGCTATGCCTATCGCTTTGCTGACTACGTAGAACAGTCCATCTTCCAAAGATACACTGGCAACACGAGGAAGTCGAACAGTTCAACAACTTCACCAACACATTCCACCCCGACCGAAAATTCACCTGGACAATCTGTGACACTTCCCTCCCCTTCCGAGACCTCTCCATCTCCATCCACGAGGACTGACACAACACTGACATTTTTTGCAAACTCACCAGCTCCTGCAGCTACCTGGATTACACTTCCTCCAACCCTACCTTCTGCAAAAATGCTATCCCGTATTCCAAATTCCTCCACCTCCTCTGCATCTGCTCCCAGGAGGACCAGTTCCACCACAGAACACACCAGATGGTTTCCATCTTTCAGACCCGAAATTTCCCTCCAACACATCTCATCCACGTCCCGAACTGCCATCCTCAAACCCCACCCTTCCAACCGCAACAAGGACAGAACCTCCCTGGTCCTCACCTTCCACTCCACCAACCTCTGGATACATCGTGTCATCCTCCGCCATTTCCACCACCTACAAATGGACCCCACCAGCAGAGATATATTCCCCTCCCCACCCCATCCGCTTTCCGCAAAGACCATTCCCTCCACCACTACCTGGTCAGGTCCATGCCCCCTAACAAGCCACCCTTCCATCCTGGCACCTTCCCCTGCCACCGCAGGAATTGCAAAACCTGTGCCCACACCACCTCCCTTACC
>NW_025187598.1:0-1539 GCF_004010195.1 Chiloscyllium plagiosum | reverse complement strand
TGCTGTGCATTTCCAGCAACACACTCTCAACTCTGATCTCCAGCATCTGCAGGCCTCACTGTCTCCTCACAGAGTGACCTGTCAGGGTTTCTGGCTGTTTTACCAGGCCATTCACCTCCAAACCTGTCTCCCATGCAGCCCACGCTAAGTGCCTTTCCAGAACTTGTGGAGGTCATTTATTGTATCCGTTGCTCCCGATGCGGTCTCCTCTCCACTGGGGAAATTGGATGCCTTCTACAGAGTGCTTTAGGGAACACCCCTGGGACACTCGCACCAACCAAGCCCCCCCCCCCCCCACACCATGGCTGAACATTTCAACTAATGCTAATGAAGTGCTAATGAAGGAAAGATGACAGCTTCAAACCATAATAGTCTTGGAGAGATTTAATTGAAGACTCACCTCAATTCCCTGAGGACAGGCAGGACATGGCTGTCACTGTCAGGGAATTGTGGTGAGATTGTGTAGCTCTGTTCGAGGTGATGCTCCATGAACAGGTTTCACTCCGAGTGTCTCTCAGGCTGTAAAGGGGATGGGGTTTGGGTGTTTTGGATGGCCAATGGGGCAGCACCTGTTTACACCGAGTCCCTGTCCTTCTCCTGCTGATCTGAAACTGTGGCCATGGGGGGCTGTGGGTCTATTGATGTAAATGAGGAAAATGTCCCATTGAATTTCTTTCTGCTGTTTATGGTCCCCAGAATGTGGGGTACTGGGGACATTGTGTGATCAATTACATTTCATGAAGAGGATTCTGGGTAATCCAAGATGGAGGGCGGGAAATATTTCTGGCTGTAAAAGGCAGCTCCTTTTTTGAGGTATTTTAGGTGGTGGAGGTGATTCCTTTGAATTCCAGGAGCAGCAATTACTGTTTTATCTGCTGCTGCATTGTTTGGAACTTTGGAGAAAAAAAGTCAAAAGAGCAGAAGTTTTAAAAGGGAGAGGTACAGACAAAGGAAGCACAAGGTGAGGTCAGTGCAGGAGAGAGAGAGAAAGACCCACATTGCTAACTGACCCAGCAGTGAACCTGTACAGTTACTGCCTTTGCTGTTTGAATTCATGTATTGCTCGACATCGGAGTACGTCTGGGAAAATTAACAAAACAGAGAAATTCACACCTGATCTTGGAGGAAACAGATAAGTGAATATTTTAGGTATGGCCTTACAGTAAGTCTGCAATAGTGAGTAGAGTGGTTTATTTCTTGATTATATGTTATATCGAGATCTATCTCTTGATTAAACTTAAAAATATAAGCCATAAGTATTAATTTAACCTGGAGCAGTGTTTTGTAGAGGAATAAGACAGAGCTCTTTTCTATGTCTATGGATTGAAAGAAGCAAAAATAGCCTTTAGTAGAGTCATATGCTCTTCTTGTCAGATGTGGGAGTTGAGGGAGAGTTTACATGTAAGTGAGGATTATACTGGAGTAAATGCCATTGGTTGCAAATCCTCTCATATTGAATGGATCAACTGAAGCGACAGTTAGAGGAAATGAGGAAGTTACAAGAATAAGGGGATGTGATGGATTGCAGTCATAGGAAGG
>NW_025187597.1:0-3034 GCF_004010195.1 Chiloscyllium plagiosum | reverse complement strand
AACCCATTACACAATACGCCAGGTACAGTTTCAAAAACCCTGTACACAATACTCCAAGTACAGCCTCACCAACCTTGTACACAATACTCCAGGTGCAATCTCACCAACCCTGTACACAATACTCGAGCTACAGCCTCCCCAACCTGTACACAATACACCAGGTACAGTCTCACCAACCCTGTACACAATACTCGAGGTACAGTCTCACTAATACTGTACACAATACTCCAGGTGCGGCATCCCTAACCCTGGACACATTACTCGAGGTACAGACTCACAAACCCAGTACACAATACTCCAGGTACAGTCTCAACAATCCTGTACACAATACTCCAGGTACAGTCTCACCAACACTGTACACAATACTCCAGGTACTGTATCACCAACCCATTACACAATACAACATGAACAGTCTCACAAACCTTGCACACAATAGTCCAGGGACAGTCTCAACAACCCTGTACACAATACTCCAGGTACAGCCTCACCAATCCTGTACTCAATACACCAGGCACAGTCTCACCAACCCTGTATACAATACTCCACGTACAGCCTCACCAACCCTGTACACAATACTCCAGGCACAATCCCACCAACCCTGTGCACAGTACATCAGGTAACGTCCCATCAACTCTGTACACAAAACTCCAGGTACAGCCTCTCCCACCATGAACACAATACTCCAGGTACAGCCTCACCAACCCATTACACAATACCCCTGGAACAGTCTCACCAACACTGTACACAATTTTCCAGGTACAGCCTCAACAACCCTGTACACAATACTACATTCACAGTCTCACAAAACCTGTACACACTACTGCAGGTACAGTCTCACCAACCCTGTACACAATACTCAAGGTACAGCCTCACCAACCCTGTAGGCAATACTCCAGGTAGAGTCTCACCAACCCTGTACACAATACTCCAGGTACAGTCTCACCAACCCTGTACACAATACTCCAGGTACAGCCTCGCCAACAATGTACACAATACTTCATGTACAGCCTCGCCAACCCTGTACTCAATAGTCTGGGCACAGTCTCAACAACCCTGTACACAATACTCCAGGTACAGCCTCACCAATCATGTACATAATACTTCAGGTACAGCCTCACCAACCCTGTACACAGTAGTCTGGGCACAGTCTCAACAACCCTCTACACAATTTTCCAGGTACAGCCTCACCAACCCTGTACACAATACTACAGGCACAGTCTCAACAACCCTGTACAGTCTACTCCAGTTCCTGTCTGACCAACCCTGTACACAATACTCCAGGTACAGCCTCACCAACCCTGTACATAATACTCGTGGTACAGCCTCGCCAACCCTGTACTCAATAGTCTGGGCACAGTCTCAACAAACCTGTACACAATACTCCAGTTACAGTCTCACCAACCCTGTACACAATACTCCAGGTAGAGCCTCACCAACCCTGTACACAATACTCCACGCACAGTCTCACCAGCCCTGTACACAATACTCCAGGTACAGTCTCACCAACCCTGTACGCAATACTCCAGGTACAATGTCACCAACCCTGTGCACAATACACCAGGTACAGACACAACAAACCTGTACACAATACTCCAGAAGCAGTCACACCAATCCTGTACACATTACTCCAGGTACAGCCTCACCAACCCTGTACACAATACTCCAGGCGCAATCTCACCAACCCTGTACACAATACTCTAGGTGCAGTCTCACCAACGCTGTACAGAATACTCCAGGTACAGCCTCACCAACCCTGTACACAATACTACAGGCACAGTCTCACCAACCCATTACACAATACGCCAGGTACAGTCTCACCAACACTGGACATAGTACTCCAGGTATAGTCTCACCATCCCTGGACACAATACTCCAAGTACAGCCTCACCAACCTTGTACACAATACACCAGGTACAGTATCACCAACCCTGTACACAATACTCGAGGTACAGTCTCAATAATACTGTACACAATACTCCAGGTGCGGCATCACCAATCCTGTACGCAATACTCCAGGTACAATGTCATCAACCCTGTACACAATACACCAGGTACAGTCACACCAAACCTGTACACAATACTCCAGATGTAGTCTCAGCAATCCTGTACACAATACTCCAGGTACAGTCTCAACAACGCTGTACAGAATACTCCAGGTACAGCCTCACCAACCCTGTACACAATACTACAGGCACAATCTCACCAACCCTGTACACAATACACCAGGTACAGTCACACCAAACCTGTACACAATACTCCAGATGTAGTCTCACCATGCCTGTACACAATACTCCAGGCACAATCTCACCACAACTGTACACAATACACCAGGTACAGTCACACCAAACCTGTACACAATACTCCAGGCACAGTCTCACCAACCCTGTACACAATACTCCAGGTACAGCCTCACCAACCCTGTACATAATACTCCAGGTACAGCCTCACCAACCCTGTACACAATAGTCTGGCCACTGTCTCAACAACCTTGTACACAATACTCCAGGCACAGACTCACCAACACTGTACACAATTTTCCAGGTACAGCCTCACCAACCCTGTACACAATACTCCAGGTGCAGCCTCACCAACCCTGTACACAATAGTCTGGGCACAGTCTCAACAACCTTGTGCACAATACTCCAGGCACAGACTCACCAACCCTGTACACAATTTTCCAGGTACAGCCTCACCAACCCTGTACACAATACTCCACGCACAGTCTCACCAGCTCTGTACACAATACTCCAGGTACAGTCTCACCAACACTGTATGAAATACTCCAGGTACAATGTCACCAACCCTGTACACAATACACCAGGTACAGTCACACCAAACCTGTGCACAATACTCCAGATGCAGTCTCACCAATCCTGTACACAATACTCCAGGTACAGTCTCACCAACCCTGTACACAATACGCCAGGCACAATCTCACCAACCCTGTACACAATACACCAGGTACAGTCACATCAAAACTGTACACAATACTCCAGGTGCAGTCTCACCAACCCTGTACACATTTCTCCAGGTA
>NW_025187596.1:2026-3033 GCF_004010195.1 Chiloscyllium plagiosum | reverse complement strand
GCTGTACAGGCCATTGGTTGCGTCATTCTTGGAGTATTATAATTCTGGTCTCCTTCCTATCGGAAAGATGTTGTGAAACCTGAAAGGGTTCAGAAAATATTTACAAGGATGTTGCCAGGGTTGGAGGGTTTCAGCTGTAGGGAGAGTCTGAACAGGCCGGGGCTGTTTTCTCCGGAGCATCGGAGGCTGAAGGGAGACCTTAGAGAGTTACACAAAATTATGAGGGTCATGGATAGGGTAAACAGGCAAAGTGTTTTCCCTGGGTTCGGGGAGTCCAGAACTAGAGGGCATAGGTTTAGTGTGAGAGGGGAAAGATATAAAAGAAACCTGAGAAGCAACTTTTCAAGGGTGGTACGTGTATGGAATGAGCTACCAGACGAAGTGATGGAGGCTGGTACAATTGCAACATTTAAGAGACATTTGGATGGGCATATGAAAAGGAAGAGTTTGCAGGGATATGGGCTGGGTGCTGGCAGGTGGGACTAGATTGGGTTGGGATATTTGGTCGACATGGATGGGTTGGACCGAAGAGTCTGTTTCCATGCTGAACATCTCTATGACTCTATGACTCTCTCCCATATTCCTCTCTGTATTAAAGCTTTATGGATCAGAAACAGGTGACATTCGTCATTAATTTGGCCAAAAAACTGATATGGAAGGTTCTTCTGAATGAGAAAAGTTACTCCTTTACATTTTGAATTAATGGATGAAAATAACACCCAGTCAAACACTCTCTTCTGTAACTTTAAATGTTCCTTATTGGTTAGGTGTCTTTTTTTCTGGCACCAAGGCTACATCGACCCTTTCCTTTCTGAGGCCTGAAAGCACCAATTGGTGAATGATTCCCGTTTAATGTTCCAGGTGCACTATTTAAACGAGTGGTTAGCCATAGCCATCCGAAACAGTCCGTGATCCCCCTGTGAGGAAGGACTCCTTTTATTGCGCACTCTGAGAAAGTGGCAAACAGTTCGTATAATTTTGAAAATACAACTGCATAAACTACCAAC
>NW_025187596.1:0-1303 GCF_004010195.1 Chiloscyllium plagiosum | reverse complement strand
AAAGGCCTGCCTCTTGTGGATCATGGCTGTAGAAAGGTCCTGGAAAAACATAATGCGTGATCATTTGGATATTAAAGCCTGTGGATCCTTCCCAAGTGCTGGGGAACCATTTGTTTCTCTCCATAGTGCTGGAGTTGCACAAGGGCTGGGCGGGGGTGCTGGTCTCACCCGGGCTTGTGCACTGCGATCTGGTGGGCCTGCTCGACCTGCACCCGGCCCGCCTCGAATTCCAGCTTCAAAAACTACCGAAGTCATTACTCCAAACACTGACGGGCTGAGTTCTTCTTCCCGTCCCGCCAGCCCGACAAGGCAGATATTCTTATGATGGCCTCGAATTTCGAAGTTGATCTGCTCCTCCACGCCCAGTACCCGCCATCCCAAGGCCTGGGCCCGACCTGCTGAAGATTCCACTGCAGTTTCAGAGGACACAGTCCACTGCTCCACCTCCATGACATGTGTCTGAGACGCTGGATCTCCTGGTCATGCTTCTGCAGCATGGCCGAGGTCGGTTCCAGCATGGTCTGGGTCTCCTCCATCTCTGAATCAACCTTATCTCGGAGGTTTACTTACTCCATGACCAAGCTCTGCTCTAATAGTAATCCCCTGGTGGGTTCGCAGAGGCCGACGCCACGGCCGCAGGCGTATTCGTTGCTACATGGCAGTGCCTGCTAGTTGCGATCCACGTGGTCCTTTACCCTTAGTCATTTTCCTTACTCACTTCAACTGACATACAGCAATACAGGGGATCAGTATTTTTACCACAATGGGTAAGAAAAAGAAGGTGAATGCACCACTTTGTCTGGGTTCTGCCGAAAAGATGAGCAGGGCAAACCTACTGGGTCGCTAATATCTTGGATCTCCCCCGAAAAGAAATAATTTTTAATGACTTTATTTTAAATAGTTTGAAGCTGTTTCTTATAGACAGAGACAATGGAAAACCAGTAGGTGTGATATAGTTAGATATTCAGGTTTAAGAGCTCAGACAGTGAGTACTAAATAATATTAAACCAAAGCGGTTCTGGACGGACATTTGGAAATGGAAAGGTAAACGTGAAGTTGGCCTTCATTTAAAGGGAATGGGAACATAGAAGTAAAGGCGTTCTGCACAAGCTACATGGAGTGCGGATGAGATGATACCTGTGTTCTGTACTGTTACCAAGAATGATAGGTGATCTCAGGGAAACTTAGAAAATTCACACAGGAGACTTAATAATACAGGTGCTTGAAGAAGTGCAGCAGGCAAGATTAAAGAGAATTCCAATACACTCGACCAAAAAACAGCAAGTAGAACAGAATAAACAGG
>NW_025187595.1:2112-3033 GCF_004010195.1 Chiloscyllium plagiosum | reverse complement strand
ACAGGGCCATCATTTTTAAACCCTGGTTCTGGATTGCTCCCGGGAGAGGGGCGTGCGTTCGGCCTGTGCAGCAACCCTCAGGGTCTGCTCACTCTCGTTCGCCCACGGACACAGACCCCAAATCTCTCCCCATCGTTAAGACCCACTTGGGAAAAGTGCATCCGCTCTCAACTCGCACCCCTCACCAGGGTCAAATCATTCCATCGACATCTCCAGTCGGTGTCTCTGCTGGAAGCAAGTGAGAACTGCCCAGGGTCCCCTCCTCGAACCGAGCTACTTTTCATTACAAATATACAGACTCTCACCACAAGTAAACCCCCAGGAACTAGGAGAGAGTGAGCACTGCAGATGCTGGAGATCAGAGTCGAGAGGGCGATGCCGGGAAAGCCCAGCAGGTCAGGCAGCATCCGAGGAGCAGGAAAATCGACGTTTCGGGCATAAGCCCGGATTCCTGAGGAAGGGCTTCTGCCCGGAACGTCGATTCTCCTGCTCCTCGGATGCTGCCTGACCTGCTGGCTTTTCCAGCCCCACACCCATCGACACCTAGAAACCAGCCACACACATGACTCCTCTGGTGACAACTCCCTGGCACGCCCAGACAGACAGACAGCAACAAGCACAACAAGACTATTGGTTTTTGAGGCTAGATACTGGAGGAAGACTGTTCAAAAGCATCAGGCTATCGGAATCAGGTTGGAGTTAGACAGAAAGACTCGATCGCCTGGGAATTTTAAGCCTGGACCGTAGGAAGCTGAGAACTTACAGAAGTTCATAAAATCATGATGGGCACAGGTAGAGTTAATGGCAGGTGCCTTTTCCCTGGGATGGGGGGGGTCAAGACTAGGGGGAACACTTTTGAAGTGATTAGATTACTTACAGTGTGGAAACAGGCCCTTCGGCCCAACAAGTCCACACCGACCC
>NW_025187595.1:0-1890 GCF_004010195.1 Chiloscyllium plagiosum | reverse complement strand
GAGGCTGGTACAATGACAACATTTAAGAGACATTTGGATGGGTATATGAATAGGAAGGGTTTGGAGGGATACGGGCCGGGTGCTGGCAGGTGGGACTAGATTGGGTTGGGATTATGATTGGCACGGACGGGTTGGACCGAAGGATCTGTTTCTGTGCCGAACGGCTCCTTGATCCTATTGGATTGACAGGAGTCTCTATTATAGAATCATGGAGTTATCCCTCCAAACATTTCTGATTCATGGACTTTTCCGAAAGTCTTTTTAACTTTGCAACTGTGCCCACATCCACCACTTCCTCTGGACGTCCATTCCACACACTGAGGTAAAAAAAATTGTCCCTCATGTCTGTCTTAAATCTCTCTCCTCTCAACTGAAAAATAGTCTTGAAATCCTCCAGTCGAGGGGAAAAGACACCAGCCGTTCACCTGACCAATACCCCTTTCTTCAATCTCCATTCTCCAGTTCCACCTGTTTCTTTGCAGAAGGCGCAGAGCGATTGGGACACTGACTACAAAGTCTCTGCTGGTGGGGGAAAGCTGTAGCCAGGAGACATCCGCCTCCCCTTCGGGCAGTCCCACAGGGGGAGCGCGGGACCTGTCCCACAGGGGGAGCGCGGGACCCCGTCCCACAGGGGGAGCGCGGGACCCCGTCCCACAGGGAGAACGCGGGACCCCGTCCCACAGGGGGAGCGCGGGACCCCGTCCCACAGGGGGACGCGGGACCCAGTCTCTGCTGGTGGGGGAAAGCTGTAGCCAGGAGACATCCGCCTCCCCTTCGGGCAGTCCCACAGGGGGAGCGCGGGACCCCGTCCCACAGGGAGAACGCGGGACCCCGTCCCACAGGGGGAGCGCGGGACCCTGTCCCACAGGGAGAACGCGGGACCCCGTCCCACAGGGGGAGCACGGGACCCCGTCCCACAGGGAGAACGCGGGACCCTGTCCCACAGGGGGAGCGCGGGACCCCGTCCCACAGGGGGAGCGCGGGACCCTGTCCCACACAGTGAACGCGGGACCCTGTCCCACAGGGAGAACGCGGGACCCCGTCCCACAGGGGGAGCACGGGACCCCATCCCACAGGGAGAACGCGGGACCCCGTCCCACAGGGGGAACGCGAGACCCCGTCCCACAGGGAGAACGCGGGACCCTGTCCCACAGGGAGAACGCGGGACCCTGTCCCACAGGGGGAACGCGGGACCCCGCCCCACAGGGGGAACGCGGGACCCCGTCCCACAGGGGGAACGCGGGACCCCGTCCCACAGGGGGAACGCGGGACCCCGCCCCACAGGGGGAACGCGGGACCCCGCCCCACAGGGGGAACGCGGGACCCCGTCCCACAGGGGGAACGCGGGACCCCGTCCCACAGGGGGAACGCGGGACCCTGTCCCACAGGGAGGGCCTGAAGTGATTTGTGTCCATGTTTTTTCGGATGGGGGCGGTGAGGAGCTGGATAAACACAGGAGGGGGAAAGGGAGAGGAGAAGAGGGTGATGGGGCGGGAGGGGGACACAGCCCTGCTGTGGAGGGAGCAGTCAGTACAGGCTGGCGCGGTGTAGGAACACCAGCATGCAGCAGATGGGCCGAAGGGGCTGTGCCCAGTTGGGAAACAGAGCTGAATTCCTGAGGCACTTACCAGGTAGTGGTTCTGCAGGAAGCGTGTCATGATGGTGAGGTAAGCAGCTGACTCCTTCACATCCTTTGTTCGCTTCACAAAGAACCCATCCACAACCTTCAGGGGCAAGGGGCAAAGGGCAAAGGTAAGACCGGTCACAGCAAACAACCGTTTGGGACAATAGCAGGAAGTGGGTAACCTCCTGGACACCGAGTGACCGTACACCCACACACACACCGAGTGACCGTCCACCCACACACACACCGAGTGACCGTCCATCCAC
>NW_025187594.1:0-3033 GCF_004010195.1 Chiloscyllium plagiosum | reverse complement strand
TATCTGCAATTCAATTCTACTGACTGTCCCCCAATTCACACCGAGACTCATTCACACATCAGCCCGTACTCTGTGACCTACTCTGGTTTCTGCTGTGGTACCACTTCCATTTCCATATTCTCATTCGGTTGACGGTCTCTCGTTAATGTCATTCCCTCCGATTTATTACCTCTCTTAAACCCTTTAACATATTCACCTGATATTTTTTTCCATTCCCATAATATCATCATCTGTGTTTGATGTGAGTGTCTTTCACTCTCCCTGGCCATGAGTAAGAGCTTTGTAGTGTCAGTGATCCCAGACTTATGTAGTTTCAGAGCCAATGAACGTGTGCACCTTGTGTTATTGTCCACTTCCCAGTGTACAGTGCTTCATGTAGGGCAGGGCGTTCGAGCAATTTTGACACACGTCTGTGGAACTTGTTCAAAAACAGAAATTGCTGAAGAAATTAACCAGGTCTGGCAACATATTGTTGAATGACTGTAAAGTTGATATTCCAGGTCCAGTGACCCTTCTACAAATCTCCCAGTTTTTCCCGTTATATTTGCACTTTTATTTCCAGTATCCATAGTTATTTGTTTAATTGAAAATTTATTCAGTGCCTATTCATTTCTGGCGAAATTCAACAGGTGTGCAGCATCTGCAGAGACAGAGAAACAGAGTTAGCGTTATAAGACTCGTGTGACAAATCTTCAGAACTGAAATGGATTGGAAATTGGGCTTTTTAATCCCTTGACAGAGGTGAGGGGGTGGATGGCGGGGAAAAGAGGGCATGGCAAAAAGATAAAATGGGCTTTTAGCAGTGGTGAACGAGCAGACGATGTGAAATTGCTTTAAATTAAGATATGAATGGGGAAAGGGTTTCTCTCTATTGAGTGCAAACTAAAGAAGGCATAAACACACAAGGTCATAGGGAGGCCAGGAGGGAAAATGCATGAAAATTGTAGAACAGCCGTAATGGTGTTTAGGCTGTGAAGTTATGGAATTGAATACTAACGCCTACAGGCTCTAAAGTACCAAAGTGTAAGGTGAGATGTTACTCAAGCTTGGGTTATGCTTCATTGAGACACTACAGCAACTCATGACTGAAATGTTAGCATGAAAGCAAGGCAGATTATTGAAATGGGAAGCAGTGAAACGGTCAGGATTACACCTCTAGAGCGGGAGTTTTCCTCAATGCAGTCTGTTTGATCTCCCCAGTGTAAAGGAGACTGCACTGTGAGCAGCAATGACAGGACACTGGATTGAAAGTGTGCAAATGAAATGCTGCTTCACCTGGGAGGTGTGTTTGGGGCCTTGGAAAGTGAGAAGGGAAGAGGTGAATGGGCAAGTGTTGCAGTTTCTGCATTTGCATGGGAAGGTGTAATTGGGAAGTGGGAAAGTGTTCAGGATGATGGAGGGTGTCACAGAGGGTGTCACAGAGGGGATGGTCCCTGTGAGATACTGACATTGGACGGGAGCGGAAGATGTGTTTGATGGTGCAGTCCCACTGAGGAGGTGGAAGCGGTGGAGGATGATTCTGTGAATGTGGATTCGAGTGCAATAGAAAGTGAGGACAAGGGGAGGTCTATCATTGTTCTGGGAAGGAGGGGACGGAGTGAGGGTGATGCTTCGGGAGATGGGATATTCACAGCTGAAGGCCCTGTCCACCGGAGTTAGGGGATTTCTGGTTTGAAGGAAAAGGAGGTCACGCCAGAGGCTGCTCACTGGAATGTGACATCATTGAACAGAAACAACAGAGACGGAGAAACTGGGAGAATGGATTCAGCCTTCATTTTTCATGTGTTCAGCCACATGCATAAGCTCCCCCTGAATAATTGAACAAAAACCAGGCATGTAAATTGAGGATTTCTGCCTCAGAACTGATCTCAAGCGTGGGGCGTGGATATAGACCCAGAGGAAGATCAGTGGGTATATATGGACAGATATTCACACAGATATCCCATAATGCTCAGAACTTATTGTTTCTGTTCAAAACGAAGGACTCGATAAGGAGATGAACCATACATGGTTGGCAAAAGCTATCAAGGATACTATTCAATCACAATTTGATGCGTTTTATGTAAGGCCAGCTTTAGGATGTTTATTTCAGGTACTATTAGCAAAAATAGGCATGACTTTCAGCTGTGCTTCCTGAATTACTGCCAGAAACCCCTTCCATAGCTGTTCCATCCTCTTCCCTACGAGGCTCCCCTTCCTGATTCCAGCTTTCCCTCTCACCTTATGGTCCCTACCCACTTCAACCGAAGCCTTTTGATCAAGTCTACATTCTCTGCGCTAGTACCAAGCTGCGTTTTGTGTAGCCACTTTGCCTCTGGTCTCAGTGCGGCTCGGGCTCTCCATTTATGCCATTTTACACCTCCCACTCACATCTCATTCCAGGAAGTTTCCGTCTTGTTGTAAAACTTATAGATAACACCTCTCCCCCTTCGCACTGAATTCACAGTTAATTAAAATTTCCAAGTGTATACTCAGCCTTCATCTCACTCTGCTGAAGGCAACTGCATGCTGTCCGTGTGGTATTATAATTTTGTTTCTGACACAGATCTGGCCAGAGATACGTTTTCACTGTCGAGATCATCACCCACTTTAGACAAGCAAATTCAGGTGTTTGATTTCTTATTGGCACTAGTAAGAGTTTCATGCTGCCTTAGTATTGTAACATGGAGAAAAACAAACCACAGTATGAAGATTGCTTACTTGTCGTTTTGAATACTGTTTCAAATTTGCAGAGCTTCCCTTTAAATGCTTGTTCTTGAGATTAGTATCAAGTGGATTGTAGGAGGCTGGGGGGGTTACATTATAGAAGTTTATACAATCATGAGAGGCATGGATACGGTGAATTACCAAGGTCTTTTCCACAGGATAGGGGAGTTCAAACATGATTACATAGCGTTCAGGTCAAAGGGGGAAGATTTAAAAGTGACAAATGGCCAATGTTTTCTCACAGAGAATGATGTGTGTCTGGAATGAGCTGCCAGAGGAATTGTGGTAGATGCAAGTACAGCGAAAACATTACAAAGACATTTGGAC
>NW_025187593.1:0-3033 GCF_004010195.1 Chiloscyllium plagiosum | reverse complement strand
AATAAATATGAGCTGCGCTGAAATGGGTCTACACCTAAATGGGTCTTCGGAAAAATGGGCTACACCAAACAGGCCGCACCAAACAGAATGAAGTATTCCGTAAATTACACAGCACAGGGAAACGCCATATAACCATCCCAGGCTGTTATGCAGAAGCAGGGGCACCCTGGGTAGCTGACAGGAAATACAGAGTAGAGATCATTTCTCATTTTGTGTTTGGAAAGCTGTAATGAGTGGAATTATTCAGGGATCTGTGTGAGGTCATCAACAAAATACAATCTATTCTAATGAACCGGATGAAGGAGATGGAGCTCAGTTTGCTCATGCACCAGGATAGTCATTCAATAAGATGTCAAATGGAGACAGAGCGTCTGCAATGGGATACAGACAGGGGAGGTCAGAGCGTCTGCAATGGGATGCAGACAGGGGGAGGACAGGGCGTCTGCAATGGGATACAGACAGGGGACGGCAGAGCCTCTGCAATGGGATGCAGACAGGGGAGGGCAGGGCGTCTGCAATGGACTATAGACAGGTGAAGGACTGATCACCTGCAATGGGACACAGACAGGGGGACGGCAGAGTATCTGCAATAGGATACAGACAAGGGGAGTGAAGAACGTCTGCGATGGGAGACAGACTGGGGAGGGAAGAGCGTCTGCAATGGGATACAGACAGGGGGAGGGAAGAGCGTCTGCTATGGGATACCGACAGGGGGAGGGAAGAGCGTCAGCAATGGGATATAGACAGGGGGACGGCAGAGTAGCTGAAATGGGATACAAACGGGGGAGGGAAGAGCGTCTGCAATGGGATACAGACAGCGGGAGGGAAGAGGATCTGCCGTTGGATCCAGACGGGGAGGCAGAGCATCAGCAATGGGATACAGACTGAGGAGGGCAGTGCTTCTGCAATGGGATGCAGACAGTGGGAGTGCAGATCGTCTGCAATGGGACACAGACTGGGGGAGGACACAGCAACAAGCAATGGCATACAGACAGAGGATGGCTGTGAGCAAAGTTTCAGTAAAAATGAACAGTACAATATATATGTGATGGAAACTTTCTGTTTTGTGGAAAAGACGAAACAGCAGAAATTTATTTAAATGCAAGGAGAATGCAGAACTCAGTGTTACAGAGGGATTTGTGTGTTTTCGTACATGAATCACATCAAATTAACCTGAAGATGTAGCAAGTGATTTGGAAGGTAAATGTCATGATCCTGTTTCGTGCAAGAGGTGTTGGGTATGATCTTAGCGATGTTTTCTGCATCAGTACAGGGCATTGTTGAGATTACATCTGTTGTATTATGTGTAGTTACAACTGCCTAAACTGAAAAAAAAAAACAAAATTGCTTTCAAAACGTTTCAAAGATGTTTCTCTTTACTCATTCTTGGGATGAAGGCATTACGTTATGAAGAATTAACAGTTCGGCCTGAGAATGAGGGATGTTTTATTGACCATATAAGACGTTGAGAAGAGTGTAGTTGGTGAATACCGGATGGATATTTCTTCTTGTGTGGGAGAATAAAACTGGGGAAATACTTTAAGAATAAGTCAGGTTTAAAGGAAAGGTCATTAGACCGAAAAATCGAACTCTGAATTCTGTTCCTCCATGCTGACAGACAGGCTGAGCTTTTCCAGCAATTACTGTATATGTTTAAGAATATTCATTTTAACACAGATATTGTGAAGTCATGAAACGCTTACTTTTACATTATGCAAGCACATATTAACACATCTTCAAAACAATTATGACCATTTATTGTTAATGAATTGATTCTGCAATAACACACTGACCTGGAGTCGAGAATGTGATGGAGTCATATAGTTCGGACAATGTTCAAGAAGAGCTCACAGAGTCCAGTGTGGGACTGATAACGTCACTGATTTAACTTACGGATGGAAAATGTAACCTACCTGTGGATAAACATTCTATTGCCCCCTTTCTGTTTCCCTATCGCTCATCACAGCAATGTGTGGGAGTGAACAAAAGCCCAGTCGTCTTTCCCACTAATTGTGGGCGGCATGGTGGCACAGTGGTTAGCACTGCTGCCTCACAGCGCCAAAGACCCAGGTTCAATTCCCGCCTCAGGCGACTGACTGTGTGGAGTTTGCACGTTCTCCCCGTGTCTGCGTGGGTTTCCTCCGGGTGCTCCGGTTTCCTCCTACAGTCCAAAGATGTGCAGGTCAGGTGAATTGGCCATGCTAAATTGCCCGTAGTGTTAGGTAAGGGGTGGGTGTAGGGGTATGGATGGGTTACGCTTCGGCGGGTCGGTGTGGACTTGTTAGGCCAAGGGCCTGTTTCCACACTGTAAGTAATCTAATCTAATTGAGGATTCCTGATGAGGATTCATTGGAATCTCCCCATTGCCTGAAGCAAAACAATTCAGCCAGATTCAACTGTCTCATGAAGAAATCCCATTGTCAGAAGGCTGTGCAAGCAGAATAACGACAGAAGTAATTATCCGATTCGATAGTGAGGGGAACAGACAGGAGATTCTATGGCTGCAAATGGGAATCCGGAATGGTGTGTAGCCTCCCACATGCCAGGGTCCAGGATGTCTCAGAGCGGCTGCAGAACGTGCTCACCGGGGGTGGGGTGGGCGGGAAGCAGCCAGAAGTCATTGTGCACATTGGCGCAGGTAGAAATAGTGATGACATCCTGCAGAGTGATTGTAGAGGGCTAGGGGAAAGGATAAGAGACAGTGGTAATATCCAGTTTACTTCCAATTCTCTGTGCTAGTGAGGGTAAGAATAGGAGGATATGGCAGATGAAGGGGTGGCTAAAGAATTGGTGCAGGGCGCAGAGACTTTTGGATTACTGGGATCTTTTGTGGGGCAAGGTGACGTGTTCAGGAAGGACGGGTTGTACCTGAACTGGAAGGGGACCAATATGCTGGCAGGCAGGTTTGCAACTGTTGGAAGGAAGGCTTTCAACAAGATTGGCTGGGGTTGGGGAGTGGTGGGATCCTCAACAGCAGGGAGGCAGGTGCGAGGCTGGAGGGAGATACAGTAATCAGAAACAGTAAAATGAAGA
>NW_025187592.1:0-3033 GCF_004010195.1 Chiloscyllium plagiosum | reverse complement strand
CTGGTTGACCTAATGTCTCACCCAGCTCCTTCCACAAAGAACATACCCCAGCATACCTTGGCATCATTCTGTCCAGCTTGATCTAGGATCGCCCCATGTATGTTCGGGATGCCACCGCCTCCGTTTCTCTGGCTCGCAAACTTCATTTTCAGACATTCTTCTCTCAAGACGAAGGCCTCCAAGCCCTCCATTTCATCGTCAAACGATGACCCAAATCGCATACTTCCACTAAAACGTTCGTCTGATTGGTTGAACTGGACCTCACCCTCAAACAAAATCTCCTTTCAATTCTCCCACTTCCTCGAGGGAAAAGGGGTAACCATGGGCATACGCATCGGCCCCAGCAGTTCATGCCACGTTCTCTGGTACGTAGGACAGTCCAACTTCCGCAGCTAAACTGACACCAATCCCCTCCATTTACTACGCTTCATCAATGACTCGATATGCTCCTGCGAGCAGCAGGAACAGTTCATCAACTTCACCAGTACCTTGTACCCTGACCTCAAATTTCAGTGGACCGTCTCGGGCACCTTTCTCCCCTTCCTGGACCTTTCTATCTTCATTTCCGTTGAAGACAAAACAGACATCGACGTCAAGCTCACTGCCTCCCACAGCTACCTGAACGACATCTCGTCCCATCTTGGCATTTGTAAAAACGCTATCTATTCCTTCTTATTTATCTACCGCATCTTGTCCCAGGAAGACTAATTCCACCAAAGAAATTCCCGGATGGGAAATTCTTCAATGACTGCAAATTCCCTCCCGCGGGTCGACGATGTTCTCCAGTGCATCTTTTCCATTTCGCTCACCTCTGCCTTTGAACCCTACCTCTTCAATCGGATCAAGGACAGAACTCCCCGCTCCTTAACTTTCATCGCACCAATCTCCACTTTCAACATAACATCTTCAGCCATGTCCGCCACCTGGGATGCATTTCACTTTCCACCGCTACCTGCATTCCACAGAGATGATAACCACAAATACTCCATTGTGAGGGCCGCAGCATCCACCACCGTATCGTCCACACCTGGCACCTTTCCTTGACACCACAGGAAGAGGATAGCATGCGCCTATACCTTCAAACTCACCGCTGTCCATGGTCCTCACTGATCCTTTCGCATTTGCAGAGAGATTTAGCTTTGCTTCCACACGCATCATCTGTTGTGTCCCTTGGTTTTGGTGTGGCATACCCGACATTGGGGCGACAGGACGGTTACTTGCGGAACGTTTCTGAGAACATCTCAAGGCAAACATGGACGAAATAATTCCATCTCCCAGTTGCAGCACACTTTAACCCCCCCTCCCAACCGTCAAAAACATGCAAGTCCTGGACTTCCTCCACCGGCAGACTCGACGCACCTGATGCCTGGAGGAAGAATGCCTCAACTTCCGCCCATGGCACTCTCCAACCATACGGGATTGATGCAGATTTCACTAGTTTCTTCTCTTTCCAACCATCCCACTCGCCACCCTATTCCAGAGCCAACTTTCCAACTCAGCTCCGCCCTATTGAACTGTCCTAACTCTCCATTTTTCTTCCTACCAATTAGCTCCAACCTCCTTTCCGAACAATCTCCATCATTGCGCACCTCCATCTAAGAATGGCATTCTCAGTGTGTGTGTGTGTGTGTGTTTGTGTGTGATAGAGAGTTCGAAAACAGAGAGAGAGAATTTTTCTGTGCATTTGGGAAAGAATCTGAAAGGTATTATGTGAGTGATAGTGGGCGTCTGCAGTTTTGCAAGAGCAAGAGTCTGTGAGAGTGTGTGTGTGTGTCTGTTTGACTGATATGCTGTCATCTTATATTAAATACATTGAATCTACTGACGCAGAATTCTGATCCATGTGTTCACGGTCTATCAAACAAATATAGCCAACAACTGCAGAGAATTTCAGGTGATCCTTCCACATTTGCTCATAGATAATTATCCATAGCCATAAGAAGCAGAGAATCAATCGAATTCGTCTCCGGTAATGACTATGTAGACAGTGTAATGTAGTCTGGTCTAACATAGGTTTACACTTCACCATATATACCAAGGTGAGTAAGGAGGAATCAACAATCCATCTACGAGCAAACGTGGATCAGGAAACAGTTCAGGACAATACGTGAAGAGTATAACACGGTTTAGAAATTTGAGAAGGACACTTTGCACTTACGGGGGACACTGACAGCAGCAAGTACTGGGTAGTATATCCTCTCAAAATCCTGAATTCTAGTTTGGATGTAGAAGTCCCCATTAATCCATGAAAATGCGTCGGAGGATACTTCAAGAATGTATGGATAGAAATCATTGAAATCCATGACGCATTTTCTGCCAGTGGGTGGAGGGTTATTCTGTGCAGTTCAGCCAGGAATCCTTTTCTGCAGCAAAAAGACAAGTCCCTGAGAGACTTCACTCATTAATTGTGGAGTCGACATTAATTTATCGTCAACACCTGGGTTCCGTTAATAGGATTGTTTATACCATGTACAGTCACTGAGCAGATAACTTCAGTTATCCCTAGGAATCCAGATGTCTATTTTTGTAAAACTGAAATGAGCTTGTCAATCTAAACTCAGAAAATTACAGAGTGTATGAGTCACTCTTTTTAGCTGGCTGAACCGAGGGCAATAGTCTTGGCTGTTGGAATATAGTGTAATTTAAAATAAATATTTATTTTCTTTTACGCTGTGTATTGAAATGGGAAAAATGATTATTTTTAAACATTAAGGCTGATTCAAAGGATTCCTGCACGTTTGGTAAGTACATCACCTCACGCTCATTGCTGACTTCATGAGGGAGATGTGCACCCATCTCCAGTGCCTCGAGAACCAAGTTACGGAACAGCAGGTGGAGCTGGATGAACGTCGGGTCATTTAGAACGTGGAGGCAGTTATTGTGAGGAGTTACAGGGAGTTAGTGACTCCACAGTAAGGCAGTGACGATTAGGCAGTGCAGGGATCTTCTGTGGTGATTCTCCGCAACAAGTATACCATTTTAGAAACTGTTGGGGGAAAAACTAACCAGGGAAGTAATGGGGAAGAGGCCGCT
>NW_025187591.1:0-3033 GCF_004010195.1 Chiloscyllium plagiosum | reverse complement strand
ATTATGCGAGGGCTGATGGTCAGAATTTTTTTTCCCAGAGTTGAAATGTCTAATACCAGGGGGCATGCATTTAAGGTGAGGGGGGAAATGGTCAGAGTAGATGTGAGGGGCAAGGTTTTATTACACTGAGAGTAGTAGGAACCTGGAATGTACTGCCAAGGATGGTGGTGGAGGCAGGTAAGTGAAGGGCATTTAAGGGACTTTTCGATAAGCACATGAATATGCATGAAATAGAGGGATATTGTGCAAGTGCAGGCAGAAGGAGATTAGATTAATTTGGCATCATGTTTGCAACAACATTATGGGCCAAAGGCCCCATTCCTGTGCTGTGGTCTATATTCTAGGTTCTAAAAGTCCCTAAGAACAGGATCCATTATTGGAGAGGTATCTAACACCTCCCCTCAGAATGTCACCATCCAAGCATTCATCCATCTGCCCTGCTCCTCCTTTACTCATTAACTCATAACAATGAAGATAATTACCTGTGACAGTCTCTTGTTTATCTTTTTTGTGACGGGGTTTTAGATCAGAGTGGTGCTGGAAAAGCACAGCTGGCCAGGCAGCATCCGAGGAGCAGGAAAATCGATGTTTCGGGCAAAAGCCCTTCAACAGGAATAGAGGCTGGAAGCCTTCAGGGTGGAGAGATAAATGGGGGTGGGGGTGGGTGGGAGAAGGTAACAAGGACCCCTTGTCCTATGGAAGTTATTGATACAAGATGAATTAGTATGCTGAATTGTCCAAACACATCTGCCAATGTTCTGAGAGTCTGGGGTTTGACCGGGGAGAGAGAGTTTTATTCTCTGACTTGTTCATGCTGTACATCTCCACGATTCCACATAAAATTCATCCGGAATATATTAAGTGTCAAATTGGTGACATACAGCACTTGAGATAATAACTGGGAATGGGGACTGTGGGGTAGTGCTATCTTTTGTTCTGTGTTGATGGGAGATTGAGAGACAATGCTGAGGTCATTGAACATGCACAATCCATACTCTACACAAGAGCCACTGGAGAAACATCAACTCTTTATTAGCAACAAGTGTGAAAAAAACTGACATTCCCTTCACTCCACCTACACTGGGGAAAAAAGTCTCACTCAACAAGATGCGACGTGAAATGATCACATGCAATAGTTCAATAATACATTAGTTTCAAAGGTACAGTCAGCCTGGCAAATATTCTTTTAGTTACAATCCACCAATCTTTACATAACCTGTTAATATCAAGCACTAATGTCCACACACATCCTGAGCAGCTCTCATGTCTATTCAGTCTCAATGATGAGTCTGTCTTCATCGCTGCTGCTCTCCTCATTCTCCATTTGATGCTGTATGTTTGTCATTTCCAGGGATTTGCCTCTTCTCTGGTTGTGCGAAAGTGCAGCAGTGGGAAGGTCCTGGGATCGACCAATTCCCTCGCACTGCTTCCCATCAATCCACTGGAACTTCCTTTGCCCTAAGCAGGGCCCACTTTCAGAGTTGAGTGACCCACTGATAATTGAGGGCAGGGCATTAGACTTCCTGTGGGAAGGAGTTGGGAGACCTTTTTGTTGAGAGAGCTTCTGCTCGTTGAGCTCCATGGATTCTGAATATTTTCGATCCAAAGCAAGAACGCTGACAGGAGATTCAGTGCGGTCTTGGGCAGTGTTTTCCAGCTTTGCCAGAGTAAGATTGGTGCAACCTACATTCTGCACAGCAGGTGTCTCTCTAAACTGACAAGCCTGGCCTTCAACAACACCACACCCAGATACAGACACGAGTAACTCCTGCATCTCTCCTGTGGAGTCAGCAGATGCTATAGGGTTACTGGAGACACTGGGAATTGCAGGTTCACTGCAGATGGTAGGAATTGAGGAGTCACTGGAAATACTGGGAATCACAGGTTCACTGGAGATGGTAGGAACTGAGGAGTCACTGGAAATACTGGGAATCACAGGCTCACAGGAGATGGTAGGAATCGAGGAGTGACTGGAGACACTGGTAATCGCACGGTTATTATGGACAGTGGGAATTGCAGGGTCTTGAGGGGCACTGAGAATTGTGTGGTCACTTGAGAAAGTAGGAACAGTGCACCCTGCAAATGGCCACTGAAGGATTATGGAAGAGAGTCCTGAAGGAAGGAGGAGAACATTAGGCTGTGCACTCTCTAAACCAGTCATCCCCACATCATTTTGTCCTCCAATCTGCAGTTGGCAGCTGTAAGGAGCTGAGGAGCTCTGGGAATGAGCTGCAGGTAAGTGTAATAACTGAACCATTCCAATGTTGACTGAAGGCTGTATGTCTCCTGAACACAGAAGCACTGACTGTGAACAAAAAGTACAACAGAAATATAAAGAACTTATCACAGTTTCGAGTTGTGCAATTGATAATATTGTGTTAGGCTTTTATAAAATTTATTTCATTCTGTCTATTTCGGGGCTACTTTCTTTTCAAGCTCAGGCCTTGGCTATAATGGCTTGAGGTTAAAATTAACAATCATCCCACTAGAAGTCAGGCTCACCCACAAAACTAGGAATGCCCTCTGAGTGAACCCTTCACCTTTGGGACTTTATGCAGCTTACCTTTGTTTTTCTCACTTCCACAAGTTGTGGCCAACATTTACTGCCCGTCCCTAAATGCAGGAGATCGAAGATGAAGAACAGCTTGAAACGTTTAGCACATTCCAAGCAATAAGCTGAATTGTGGATGTAAGCTTTCTCACTGAGCTGGAAGCTTTATTTTCAGACGTTTGTCACCGTACGAGGTAACATCATCAGTGAGCCTCCAGTGAAGCACTGGTGGTATTGCTCGCTCTTTATTTATGTGTTTAGATTTCCTTGGGTTGGTGATGTCATTCCCTGTTTTTTTGTTGGGGGTTGTAAATGGGATCCAACTAAATGTGGTTGTTGATAGAGTTTTGGTTGGAATTCTCATACACATCTCTGTTAGGCTTGTTCTAGGATGGATGTGTTGTTCCAGTCTGTTATCTGTTATATCCAGTCCTCATCTGTTATGTAAAGATACTAATGAGACTGGGTCATGTCTTTTTGTG
>NW_025187590.1:0-3033 GCF_004010195.1 Chiloscyllium plagiosum | reverse complement strand
CTGCTGCGCTTTTCCAGCAACACATTTCCACTTAAGAAAGGGGGTAAGGAAAAGCCAGGGAACTACAGACCAGCAAGCCTGATGTAAGTGGTGGATAAATTGCTGGAGGGGTTCTCAGGGACAGGATTTACATGTATTTGGAAAGGCAAAGACTGAATAAGAATCGTCAAGATGGCTCTGTGCACGGGAAATCGAGTCTCACTAACTTGAAGTTTTGAAGAAATGACAAAGAAAATTGAAGGCGGCAGATTGGTGGACGTTGGCTATATGGATTTTAGCAAGGCATTTGACAAGATTCTGCACAGTAGACTGGTTAGCAAGGTAGATCACATGGAAGCCAGGGAGAGCTAGCCAGCCAGCCAGTTGGATATAACTTTGGTTTGAAGATAGGAAACAAGGGATGGTGGAGGAGGGTTGCTTTTTTGAACGGAACCTGTGACCAGCAGTGAGCCGCAAGGATTGGTGCTGGATCCACTGCTTTTTGTCATTTATATAAATGATTTGGATGTGAATATAGGAGGTACGGTTAATAAATTTGCAGATGACACCAAAATGGGAGGTGTAGTGGACAGCGAAGAAGGTTATCTGGGAATACAATGGGATCTTGATCAGATGGACCAATGATCCAAGAAGTGGCAAATGGAGTTTAATTTAGATAAATAAGAGATGTTGTGTTTTAGCAAGACAAATCAGGGCAAGGGTTCTACACTTAATAGGAAGGTCTTGGGGAGTATGCCAAACAGAGACCTTGGGATGCATGTTCATAGCTCCTTGAAAGTGGAGTTACAGGTAGCTAAGGTAGTGAGAAGAAGGTATGCGAGCCTTTTTTGGTCATGCATGAAACTAAGAGTTGGGAGGTCATGTTTGGCTGTACAGAACATTGGTATGGCCATTTTTGGAATACAGTGTTCAGCTCTGGTCTCCTTGCAATAGGAAAGATATTGTGAAACTTTAAAGGGTTCAGAAAGATTTACAAGGATGTTGCCAGGGTTGGAGGGTTTGAGCTATAGGGAGAGGCTGGAGAGACAGGGGCTATTTTACCTGGACTGTTGGAAGTGGAGGGGTGCCCTGATAGAGGTTTATAAAATCTTGAATACCTAAAGTCTTTTGGCCATGGTAGGGAAGTCCAAAACTGGAGGGCACTGGTTTAAGGTGAGAGAGGAAAGGTATAAAAGGGACCTGAGGGACCCAGCTATAGGGGACTGGGCGCTTCCTAGCAGAGCGCTTTAGGGAACATCACCGGGACACCCGCACCAATCAACCACACCGCCCCGTGGCCCAACATTTCAACTCCCCCTCCCACTCTGCCGAGGACATGGAGGTCCTGGGCCTCCTTCACCGCTGCTCCCTCACCACCAGACGCCTGGAGGAAGAACGCCTCATCTTCCGCCTCGGAACACTTCAACCCCAGGGCATCAATGTGGACTCATTTCCCCTTCCCCCACCTTACCCTGGTTCCAAACTTCTAGCTCAGCACTGTCCCCATAACTTGTCCGGACTTGTCCTATCTGCCTATCTCCTTTTCCACCTATCCACTCCACCCTCTCCTCCCTGACCTATCACCTTCAAACCCTCCCCCACTTACCCATTGTACTCTATGCTACTTTCTCCCCACCCCCACCCTCCTCTAGCTTATCTCGCCACGCTTCAGGCTCACTGCCTTTATTCCTGATGAAGGGCATTTGCCCGAAACGTCGATTTCGCTGCTCCTTGGATGCTGCCTGAACTGCTGTGCTCTTCCAGCACCACTAATTCAGTATCTTAACCATGTATCCTGTCTGTGCGATAAAATCTCTTTTAGGTCATTGATTGACCTCACGCTCATAGAATCATAGAATCCCTACAGTGTGGAATCAGGCCTTGGGCCCAATACGTCAACACCAACCCTCAGAACAGTATCCCACCCAAACCCATTCCTCTATATTTACCCCTGATTAATGCACCTAACCCACACATCCCTGAACACTATGGGCAATTTAGCATGGCCAATTCACTAACCTGCACATCTTTGGATTGAGACATGGAACCGGAGCACTTGGAGGAAACCCACGCAGACAGGGGACAATGTGCAAACTCCACACAAACAGTTGCCCGAGGCTGGAATCGAACCACTGAGCCATTGTGCCACCCTCTCATCTACTATTTTGCTGAACCTTTATAAAAGACTTTAGGATTCCCGGTTATCAGTTCTCTTTGTGTTTTACATTCTACTCAATTCTTAACTACATTATGGTCTGGTACTCATAACCTTCCCAATTCAATTTCTTTTATCACCTATATCTTTAGCTATCCAGCAAGCTCCCACTTTCAAAGACCTTTCTCTCCCCCTCTAATCATTTACTATAATCACCTGAATTAGATACAACAGGGTGGTGGTGATGGGAGATTTTAATTTTCCCAACATTGACTGGGATACACTTAGTGTCAGAGGTCTGGATGGGGCAGAATTTGTAAGAAGTGTCCAGGAGAGTTTACTAGAACAGTATGTTAATAATCCAATGAGGGAAAGGACCATATTGGACCTGGTATTCGGGAATGAGCCGGGCCAGGTGGTAGAAGTTGCAGTGGGGGATTTATTTGGGAATAGTGACCACAATTCTGTAAGTTTTAGAATACTCGTAGACAAAGATGAGAGTGGTCCTAAGGGAAGAATACTAAACTGGGCCAAGGACAATTATATCAAAATTAGGCAGGAGCTGGGAAATGTGGATTAGACACAGCTATTTGAAGGAAAGTCCACCTTTGCTATGTGGGAGGCTTTCAAAGGTAGGTTAAAGATCGTGCAGGATAGGCATGTGCCTTGAAAGCAAAGGACAGGAAAGACAAGATTCGTGAACCGTGGATGACAGGAGAAATCATACAACTAGCCAAGAGGAAAAGGGAAACGTACATAAGGTCCAGGCAGCTAATGACAGAACGGGCCCTGGAGGAATATCGGAAGAGTAAGGCCAGTCTTAAACGAGGAATCAAGTGGGCTAAAAGGGGTCATGAAATAGCTTTAGCTAACAGAATTAAGGAGAATCCCAAAGCATT
>NW_025187589.1:0-3032 GCF_004010195.1 Chiloscyllium plagiosum | reverse complement strand
ATTTGTTTGATTTTCAACATCGGCGGATCTTTCATTTTTTTTTCTTATTTTCTACCAATATAATTTGGCTTAAGATTATGTTGAATGTTTTGAATATGACTGCGATAGAATAGCCAGATTGCAAAAGCCCGCTACTGCTACTTGGTTCACGTGACCAATGCCTTTCCACTTGATCACTTCGCCCTACAGCTGCACTGCAGATAAATTAACAAAATTATGGCATTCTCTCGGTTTGGTAATCAGGAGCGAGATGGTGTGACTTGTTGAAAAAGTAAGATATAATGATAAAATACAGTATATTAAATGGGGAACCATAAGGGAAAGAGAGAACAGTGAAAGATAGTGTTCTGGCAAAATTTAAATGTTTTTGCTCAAGATTCAGAAAATGCTAGCATTCACAAACATACCACAATGTGGAATGTAACTTTCAGGACAAGCAAAACAAGCAGAATGCAAAATCTTAGTCTGAAAGTTTTGCAGCATCAGTTTTAGGTTAAATGAATGCACGCATGGGTTTCAGTGCTGTAATGATCTCATAAACTGTAGAATGAAATCCTTGCATTCGAGGATACGTGCGGAATGTTCGCTGATTCATCCCAGTAATGGCAAGACTGTCCTCTGGAAGCATATGAGTATAATTATTCAATGCTCCATGGAGTTTCAAATAAGAGGTGAAGGGAATGTCTCCATTCACAAATTAATCATTCAGTAGAACTCAATACAAGGACACATGAAGTGATTACCAAGGTGGGCAAGAACACGGAAATATGATACACAATAGCTACGACAATTTCTATGTGCAAAGTGTCGATTTCAGACCCACGGTGGCTTTTGGTAATGATATTTACTGTCCAGAACCAGTCTGCACTGGAATGACTCGAGCCCTACTGTGATGTATTTGAACTTCAGTTACCTTTAGAAATAGCTGACACAGTGGCACAGTGGTTAGCACTGCTGCCCCACAGCGCCAGAGATCAAAATTCCCGCCTCAGGCGACTGACTGTGTGGAGTTTGCACGTTCTCCCCGTGTCTGCGTGGGTTTCCTCCGGGTGCTCCGGTTTCCTCCCACAGTCCAAAGATGTGCAGGGTCAGGTAAATTGGCCATACTAAATTGCCCGTAGTGGTAGGTAAGGGATAAATGTAGGGGTATGGGTGGGTTTCGCTTCGGCGGGTCGGTGTGGACTTGTTGGGCCGAAGGGCCTGTTTCCACACTGTAATCTAATCTAATCTCACTCAGATCATGGAGATTTAGAGAAATCATATTTAAAGCAAATAGTTCATCTTGTAACTGTGAAATCTTTAGGTCATCCTCAGTGGGAGCATTGTGTATAATCCTTGTCCTTATTCTCCAACAAAGACATGTGGAGAGGTTAGGAAGGGCACAGACGCTGCTTACTGATTAGCAAAATATTAGGAAGCCCAGCGACGGGGTGTACTGAGATATAAAAACATCAGAAAGGATAGAAATGATTTCATCCGCTTTATGGACAGAATGACGGAGTTTATTCACGATATGTGGAAATGCTGGACCAGAAACACTCAAGTTTAAAAGTAAACAAAAGAGGATTTTCTCATAACGTGTGGTTTGAAGTGACTAAATCGGGGAAATTCCGTCTTTTAAGTGAATCAACAACTTTAGTTGGAGCTTCAAAACCATTAGTGAATGATTAAGAAAAAAATGGATGAGAGTTTCTTCCACTCAATAAAGTTGCTGAATTCCTGAATGACTTTCTGGAAATAAAACGTAGATTTATGATTTCATAGTGTTTTAAAAAACACACGAACAAACATACAAGATGGGAATTTACCATTGAAAGAAAGGAAAAGTGTGTGTGTGGATTAATTTCGATTTGATTGTTTTCAGACACAAAGACACTTCATGAACACGTTCAGCTGAATAAAATTGAGTAGAAAAACTTCCTGGATTTGAAAGATAAAGCGTATTATTCAAGGTGAAGCATTGTAAATGGGGCTGATGTCGTAAAATAACTGCAGACAGAAGTTACATCCTAATGAGTGGCAATTGAATCGTCATTTGGAGACGCCACACCTAAAAGATTCACATGACGTTAGGTGCATTTCACGCTTTCTGATATCCATCACCGTCGACTCTGTCTTTTTTGTATTTTTAACCCTCTGTGCTGCTCTGCAGCACACCATTCCAGCTGAAAGATGCTCAGACTAAAAGTGAATACAATATTCAGACGGTCCTTTAGATTAGATTACAGTGTGGAAACAGGCCCTTCGGCCCAACAAGCCCACACCGACGGGAAACCCACCCATACCCCTACATTTACCCCTTACCTATCACTACGGGCAATTTAGTATGGCCAATTCACCTGACCCTGCACCTCTTTGGACTGTGGGAGGAAACTGGAGCACCCGGAGGAAACCCACGCAGACACGGGGAGAACGTGCAAACTCCACACAGTCAGTCACCTGAGTCGGGAATTGAACCCGGGTCTCAGGCGCTGTGAGGCAACAGTGCTAACCACTGTGCCACCATCCTATGCCATCAGTCTATTTTTTTTATTATTACAATGGCCATTGCGAGTTTGCAACAATCTACGTAACATGAAAACAGATCAACATCTATTTTACCGGAATTTAACGCAGTGCACATGGGAAACTTTATCCGTCTGCTGAAAAATCACATTCGGCTCTCCCTCCACACATGTCTCTTCACGTTTTAAGTATTTGCAGTATGTTTGTTGATCAAGGTGTCATTATCCTGAAAAGGTCGTTTCTCAATCCACAAAAACTGGTACTTTCCCATAAACGTGACATTGCTCAATATCACCTTCTACCCGTACCCCTCAACACGACAAATTGAAGCTGCTCCATGTGAGGCTCAAACGTAAACCTTTGGCAGAGCGCAGCCCACTATACTGGCACAAAGATACCGTGCACTGGTCACCTGCAGCACTGGAGCAACACATTAATGCTTACCTCCACATTCCTGGTTGTACATTAACGATTGGGAAACCGAGTTTCTCTGCTTCCATGGCTGGTCACTGCGATTATACGATCAT
>NW_025187588.1:1825-3032 GCF_004010195.1 Chiloscyllium plagiosum | reverse complement strand
AGAAGGGAAGCTCTACAAAACAGAAGATGCAGGAGACTGCACTATCTTCCCTGGAATTTCGCAGTCAATGTGGTTCTACAAAATAATCAACAAATGAAGCACAAATTCCAGAGAGGGTATGCACTGAAAAAAATTGAACGGCGTCTTTTGTAGCTAGAATGGGTTTTCCAATTACATTTTCCAAAGCTTCCCCAAACAGCGTATACAAAATCTTGAGGAGTTGAATGGTCTCCTCTGTTTCTGTGCTCTAGATACCAGGACCAAATGACTTTCGCCTAATCCTGTGTAGTAACTGTAAGGGCTGAATGGAGTAGGAACACGCAGGAATGAAGAAGAGTCGGTCATTAGACATTTTGCCACTGCTCCAGAAGACACTAAATCTGTGGCTAATCTGGATGTAGTCTGAGCTGCATTTTCCTGTCAGCAATTCATTATCTTTCACTCAATTTTCTATCAAATGGCTAACAAGGGCAGCTTTTAATAAATCTTCGAGGAGAAAGTGAGGACTGCAGATGCTGGAGATCAGAGCTGAAACTGTGTTGCTGGAAAAGTGCAGCAGGTCAGGCAGCATCTAAGGAGCAGGAGAATCGATGTTTCGGGCATAAGCCCTATTTAGGAATCAATAAGGGCTTATGCCCGAAACGTCGATTTTCCTGTTCCTTGGATGCTGCCTGACCTGCCGCGCTTTCCAGCAACACATTTTCAGCTTCTAATAAATGCAAACACCCAGACACAACAAACTTCTGGCAACCTTGAACTGCCCTTTGAGCATTTCTCCTCACTCTTGTTTGACCTAAGTTAGAGGGCACTGTGTCATTTTCTAGTTGCATTCGTCCAATGATCACGACAAAATTGCAATATAAATACGTTGGGGATATGACAGGTACGTAGGTCTCAAACTGGTGTCAGGTTCAATATTTTAAACAGGTCATGTGGGTTTCTCTATACTGCAAAACATAACTAGCTTATTACCTGAACAAAGTTACTGAAACTGTCATGATAAGACGAATGCTGCTGAAAATGTGTTGCTGGAAAAGCGCAGAAGGTCAGGCAGCATCCAGGGAACAGGAGAATTGACGTTTCGGACATAAGCCCTCTTCAGGAATCAAGAAGGGCTTATGCCCGAAACGTCGTTTCTCCTGTTCCCTGGATGCTGCCTGACCTGCTGCGCTTTTCCAGCAACACATTTTCAGCTCTGATCTCCAGC
>NW_025187588.1:0-1536 GCF_004010195.1 Chiloscyllium plagiosum | reverse complement strand
GCACAGCTGCTATTGGATCCAATGCCATTTCTGTACTAAAATGAGTACCCATTTTACAATTTGAAGGCCTGTCTATATGTTCCCATGTAATTTTTATATAAATGTAAGATGTCCTCATAATAGCCAGTTTAAAATGAATGCCTCCTATTCTTAAAATCGAATCCCCCGTCTTAGTCCCCTAAAAAGTAGGAAACATCCATCCTAAATCAGTTTGCTCAAGATCTGATGTGGTTCAATATGAACATCTCTCACTTTCAGGCGTGAACTGTTAATTCTTTGTAACATAAGACTTCCGCCCCAGGACTGAGTAAAGTGATACGCCTTTCAATAATGTTCTGAAGCAGTTGTATCTTTTTCTGTAAAACCGTTTAAGGGAATGAAAACTGCACTTCGACGTGGTCTCGGCAATGCCCCGTACAGGTACAGTAAAACATTGCTGCGATTCAAACCAACACACTTTGCAAGAGACAGTATTATTCCATTTAGCTTGCCGACCACTTGCTGCATCTGGAAACTGACTTCATCTGTTTCATCATGGATACAAACAACCTCTGTACCATCATATTCTGCACCCTCTTTTCATTCAGATTGTTTGCTGTTGTTAGGTCCTCCTACTAAAACAAAAACATCCCTTCACCCACATTACACAACTTACGCTAAAGCTATGATCACGAAACTCCCCTGCCTGTAACCCATTGCAGAAGATCGGCCTCCATTTGACAATTCATTGACATTCAACGGCCTCCATGTGACCTTAGGTTATCAGCTAATTGAGTTCCAACAAAATGGGTCCGTTGAAATAAACCATTAATATAGTTTGTCAATCATTGATGATACCACTGTGAAGAGTGAGGCACTCCACTAGATATAGTTTTACCAGCCGAAATAAAACACTTATCTCGACTCTGTATTTTCTGTAAATAGCCAGGTCTCCCCTTTTCCTTAATATCAGTCTGGAACTTTTGAAAAGCATCGCACCGTATTGTTTATGTTCATAGGTTTCTGTGTGCCATGACGTTTTTCTATTCATGTCCAAATTCTTAGGGCAGCGGAATTGACTCCATCTGTCTCATCATGACCCTGACTGGCTAAACGGAATCTTCATCTATCTTCTAATAAAGTCGAAGATTTGGTTAGGAGAAGAACATATAACTTAGTAACAGCAGTTGATTGCAGAGTTTTTATCGAAAGCGATCTCTCGAGCTTTCTGCTCCATTCAGAGTGTACATTGTTGATGCAATTTTGCCTAAACATCCCGTTCCTCTTTGTTTCCTCTAAAAATTGACTCACTTGTCCATGAGATGACAGTTGAGCTCAGGCTGCATTCCGTTAATACCCCAGCTTTCATGGCTGGCTGAATCATTGCCGCCTGCTCCTCTGTAACTGACTCGAACAGCTGAATATTGTCATCCAGTCGCAAGGCTCAAGATGATGAATTACTTCCTCCTTTTGCTAGTGAGACTGAATAGCATAGTTCTGTTTCTGTGTAACAGTGTCGACAAACTGAATGGCCTCAACATGCTCGATTGTAGTAGA
>NW_025187587.1:0-3032 GCF_004010195.1 Chiloscyllium plagiosum | reverse complement strand
AGAGAGGGGAATGTGGTGGAGTGGAGAGTGGGTATTGTGGTGGAGAGAGGGGAATGTGATGGAGTGAAGCTGCTATTGTCACTCAGGGATTCACCAGCTCAGAGAATGTACACCGTGATCTTATTGAAGGGATGGTCCTCCCGGCTCGTGGACAAGTCAGATCCCAAGGGGAAACCTGGCTGGAATTGGAGCAAGTCACTCAAACGCGTTCACACGAGGCTAAAGATTTTTATTTCAACAAAAGAACAAGCTTGTTGCACAAAAAAACAAGCTATCCATTTGCAAGTGATTTTAAATGACACAGCATTTCAAACTTTACGCGATACACACATTTTGTACCAACCCAATACTATCCATTACAGAGGCTCAACTTCAGAGGTACTACCCGCCTGTATCAACTCCTTAAGTTTTTGCAGTATCTTTTCCCGAAACTTGATGAATCCTTTCTAAGTCTGTCAATATGGACTTTTCACATATCTGAGAACCTAAACTTTCTTACTTCCAGCTGCCAATTTTTGACCAAACTGTTCTGGTTTGTTGGATTCACAAATCTAACCCAACTGCTGAGCTGACGTGCTTCCCGAATTGTTCTCGGAAATAAACTAAATTTGCTTCTGAACAGAGCCTTGATGTTTATGAGCTGAATTTATTTCTTTAAAAACCTGCTCGACCTTAAATTGGAGGCACTGAAAGTGATTATCCAACATTTCCTATTAGAAGAGAAACCTGAAATTGAGATGTCAAAGCTAGAATTGGCTAAGATATAGGTAGAAATGGAAAAAAAAGTTTAAAAGAGAAAGAGAATTGAAACAAAAAAACTTGATTTAGAAGAAGAAGAAATTTTATCTTGGCTGGTCCTAAATGTTGACCTTACCTCCCTACATGTCATTACGGAAATTACGTATCTGTTGTATCCTAAGATGCTATTTTCTGAAAGCAATCTATTTAGTCTACATTTAATTAGCAACTTAATTTAATTAGCTGCTGTACATTTAATTAGCTGTTGGGGCCACTTGTCAGTGAGTTAGATTATAACTGGATGCTGCAGGAGGAACATCCTGGATTACCTGTATTGCCTTTGTGATGTGAGCAGATTGCAGGCCCATAAAGTTAGGCCAGAAGATGAGGATTTTAATAAAAAGGGAGTGAGCTGTAAATTTAACAATTACATGCAATTTTTTAAAAAAATACATAAGCATAAAGTTAAGGAGAATGAAGCTAGCTTGTTAGTACATCTTTAACAGAAATGCAACAAATGGATTCTGAATGAGAGTTATCCTCAGAAATTGTATCAGAACCAATACACAAGTATTATTAATAACATATAATATTATTAGATAAAAAAACATAATGAGCATAGATGTACTGAAGGGACAGACTTCCTTGAAGGGGATAAATCACCAGGCAGGATGAATTATATGAAGGCAGTTCATGGAAGCCAGGGATGAAATTTAAAGTGTTCTGAGGATAACTTTCCAATCCTTATTAATTACAGGCAAGGTACCAGACAATCGGATGTCTGCAAATGTGAGTCATCATTGACAATAACTCACTTAGTGAAGTCACTGGCATTCCTTTCTCTGACTCCTTTTCCTTCTTTCCTCTCATTGACAGGAGTTCTCAAATTGTGCCCCTTCATGCAGGAGCTTCCTCCAACTCAGTTCCTTCTGAGCGAAGGTCTCTTAAGTGTTGACATCTATTTTACATTTCTTGAGAGAAGTCTTTGAAACACTTCCTTTGTCCTCCTCTCTTTTAAGTACTTTCTTTGAGCTGGGTGAAAATGATTTTCATCAGCAGTTGGAACTCAGGCATCCTGGCCGGATTAGCGGAGTTGGTTTCAGATAATCATTGCTTCAATGCTGATACAGTTGGGAGCCCCACCAACACTGGTGTTATCCACCTGTTCCCCCAGCTGATAGATTTTTCAAGGACCTTGAGACGGTGTCAATATGTAGTCCAAGTTTCACGAGTCATATGGAGGATTTGGAAGGATGACTGCCTTTTACACAAAGATCTTGGTATGAGCACAGAGGTCACAGTCATCAAAAATACTGATCCTAAGGTGTCTGAAAGCAGTGCTCACAAGTTGGTACTATGTTGATTCTCTTATCAATGTCAGCATTATATGAAAGGTAGCTTCCCAGTTTAGGGAAATGGTCTAAGTTTGGGAGGATTTCTCCATTGGTCTTAATGGAGTGAGGAACTTGACCTGCGAGGGGTTGATAAGGAGACCAGTTGCCATTTTGGGCATAACCCTTCATCAGGACTCCTTTTGACCCAATAAAGGGTTGTGCCTGAAACGTTGACTCTCTCGCACCTCAGATGCTGCCTGAATTGCTGTGTTTCTTTCAACTGCCACACTTTATCGATTTTGGTTGGAAGCCACACTGGCTTTCAGGAAGGATTTCCTCAGAGGCTGGAAGAAGGCATCTATCAAGGATTCAGGTGATTATCTTCCCAGGGGGGAATAGGAGATTCCTGGGTAGTTCCCATAGTCCACTTTCTTGAAGATGATGGCAATGGCAGCATTCCTGAGATCAGCATGGATTTCTTCTTTGTCACAGATTTCCAGGAACAGTTGATGGAGATGACGGATGAGCGCTGCTGAATCCTGTCTATTTCTCCGGCTTTTCCATTCTTCCAGATTGGAGGTTTGTAAACATAAGATCATCATTTTAAAAAAGATATGAGCGATAGGCCAAACAATTATCGGCTGGTCAGTCTGAGGACTGTGGTGGGCAAATGACTAGAAACAATATTGAGAAAGAGGATGAAGTGTGACCTGGAGACACAGATTAATCAGGGCTAGACAATATGGTTTTGTTAAAGGGACGTCAAGTCTTAATAACAACTGATTTTTTTTTGAGGATGTAACAAGCAGGGTTGAGGATTGTTGATCAGCGGATATCGTTTACATGGATTTTGGTAAAGAATTGATTAGAGCCCACATGCTAGACTGTAAGAAAATCTAAAGTCCACATGCTACAGGGGAAAGTGGAGAACTGGATCCAAATTGGCTCAATGACTGGAAA
>NW_025187586.1:0-3032 GCF_004010195.1 Chiloscyllium plagiosum | reverse complement strand
CCTTGGTCCATAATAGACCCTAATCCTCCCATGCTTATTCTTTCTTCTTGACCTACTTGTACAACATCTTGCCCACCAGTGTTTTCTCTAACCCCTCTTTGCTCTCCTGATTACTTTCTTCAGTTCCTCTTGCATTTTCTATACTCCTCTCGGACCTGTGTTACTTTGCTTTCATTGTACACGTTACACATTATTTCCTTTCTATCTATTCCTGAATATTCTTAGACATCAGTGTTTCTCTGCGCTTGTTGTTCTTATATTTTACCCAAATAGGGATCTGTACCACTGTCTCTGATTTGATGAATGCCTCCCACTGCACTCCTGTAGATTTACCCCCAAGTAGCTCTTCCCAGCCTAGTTTGTTAGATTGTGCTGTATTTTAATAAAATCTGCCTTAACCAATCCAAATGCTACCTCCCCTCCTATTTGTGTAGAATATCTTCCTGCTCTTCCATAACAAACTTAAAATGAATGGTGTTGTGGCTGCTAACGGTGAAATGTTCCCCCACTGTCACATTGAACACCTTTCATGTTTAACTCCCTCGAATTAGGTCCAGCTCTGCACTTTCCCCTTAGAGGGCCATCTGCACATTGGTATAAAAAGTTCTCCTGTATAAATTTCAAGAAACTTACCTCTAATCCTGTTATACTATGATTATCTCTATTAATATTAAGCGAGTTGAAACTCTTTACTACAATTACACAATCATTATATTTATATCCTGTGTCAGAAATGTCCCAAAAAAATCATTATAGAAAAGGTTTACAAGGATGTTTCCAGGGTTGGAGGATTTGACCTTTAGGGAGAGGCTAAATAGGCTGGGGCTGTTTTCCCTGGAGCATCGGAGGCTGAGGAGTGACCTTATAGAAGTTTATAAAATCATGAGGTGCATGGATAGGGTAAATAGACAAGGTCGTTTCCCTTGATGGGGTAGTCCAGAACTAGAGGGCAAAAGTCAACTGGATACGTACATGAATAGGAAGGGTTTAGATATTGACCAAGTGCTGGCAAATGGGACTTGAATAGGTTAAGATATCTGGTTGGCATGGATGAGTTGGACCGAAGGGTCTGTTTCCATGCTGTACATCTCTATAGCTTTAAGACTGAAGTGAATAGCCCTGATTAACTTAAACTCTCCATTCAGTGACACTCCCAGAAATACATGGTCAATCACTACAGTCAGACCTGCTCAAATGGCTGAATGGTCATCACTCTAGATTAGATTCTCTAGAGTGTGGAAACAGGCCCTTCGGCCCAACAACTCCACACCGACCCTCCAAAGAGAAAGCCACCCAAACCCATTCCCCTACCCTATATTTATCGCTGACTAACACTGTGGGCAAATTAACATGACCAATTCACCTGATCTGCACATCTTTGGACTGTGGGGTGAAACCGGCACACCTGAAGGAAACCCACACAGACACAGGGCGAATGTGCAACCTCCACACAGGCAGGTGGAAATCGAACCCAGGACGCTGGTGCTGTGAGGCAGCAGTGCTAACCACTGAACCACCATGCCGCCCGCTGGTTATTCCTGGTGAGAGACCTTCCCAGCGATAACTTCATTCAAAGCATTGCTGAGGTTTATAAAACAGTACAACATCTCTCCTCAAGGCAATGAACTGTTGTGAGAACATAGGATCAACACACATAATGTTTGTTAGGAAATGAGGTAACTTAATGAAATAATCTCGATAATCCAGTACACTTCAGTCACCAATATAATGTCACAGACTGGGTGACTTTAGAAAGGTGCTTAGCAGATTAATACATGACAAGAACAAGTACAGAATAACACAATGACCAGTTCAGATACAAACTTATACAATAGCAATTGTAATATCCACTTACCAGGAACACCAATGATAACAAGGATCAGGTAGTATATTTTCACTATACTGTCAATTGGATAATGCATTTTCTACATGAAGTGATCTCTCAGTCTGCGAGGTCGGCAGTCAGTTTGCATTGAACCCTGTGTGATTGCATTTGATGCCATTTCATTTATATACTGTGGGAACTCCATGGGGATATTCAGGTTGCAACATCTTTCTAAGCATTTATTTTAAATTAGACACAAATCATTGAAGCAGTTAATTTTCTATATGTAAGATATACAGAATAGGATAGGACATATTTGGCAACGCAGTTCACTTGGATAATTCAGATCACAATTGTGAACTAAAGCAAAATGTGATGTTTTGTTCCCCCCAAAAATCCAGCTTCTCTCAAACACAATAAGCACAATACCCAGATCAACCATTTTTCTCAGTGATGTCATCCCCTCAACTCTAAACACTGCAACATTAAGTGAGAATGTCTCAGCCCTGAAGATTCGACGCCATTCTCAGATGAAGCTGTCCTCTTTCATCATGGTTAGGTGACAACAATGGATCCCAGAGATCATGTTTGCAACTGTTAGAACATGTGAAATTAGTTCTACCCCACAGACTGATACAGCATTTTAACCTGATGCATAAGCTTGTTTAAATCTTTACATTTTAAAATGAATGTAACACCTCCAGTAATAACCCTCACATCGCACAATCTTGAAGTAAAAAGGTACACTTTATACAATTTTTCCAACTGATACAACTGCCTCAATTTGGTACAGCTTCTCCAATTGATGAAGACATATCAACATATACCAGTACTCAGAACTAATTCTATCTACAATGTGGAGGGACTAGTTAATTGTATACTCTTCTGTTACATCAACTTCCATCCTCCTCTCTATCAGAAAATACCTTCAATCGATCTATTGATTCTGAGTCAACTTCACACCTGCATGAGTGGGGGGTACATGAGTGTGAGGGTGGTATGTGATAATCAGCAAAAGGTTCCCTTGTCCCCAACCCATGGTTCATCTGATGCCAGGTGACTTTGTTGGCTCCAGAGTCATTTCTGAGCATCTGTCCCCCATTGACATTATACCATTGTGCTGTCACCTGTGCTTGGTCTTTCCTGCCACTGGAACAGGACATACTCAAGGACTGTGACGTGATGGTGCTGTCTGGGACATTGTGAG
>NW_025187585.1:2294-3032 GCF_004010195.1 Chiloscyllium plagiosum | reverse complement strand
TTTATTATCTAATCAGCTAATGTGAAGAACGTTGGTCTTGTCCAAATTATCAAAAGCGTGCACAACTCTCACATTTCGTACGATTGCGCACTGCGTAGTTCCATCTCAGATTAAATAAGCAGGTTCAGAGTGCCGTTTGTAGCTGACACAAAAGACAATGATTTCAGTCTTCCCGATATTCTGTAGTAAAAGGAAGGAAATTTCTGTTCATTCAGAACTGAATGTCAAACAGTTCAGCACAGTCTGTGACTTGAATGAGAATTTGGTTGTGCAGTTATTAACATGCGCTTGCTGTTAAGACAGTTATAGTTGCTTCAGAATCTTGTTTCAAAAATACCTCTTGTTGAACCACAGCAACCCCAGTACCTCTCTCTCCACTAATCCAGGCACAGGTCTGCGGTCGATCCAGAACAGCTGATATATTTCCTTCCCTGAAGGACGTTAATGTAACGTTAATGACATGCGCTTGCTGTTAAGACAGTTATAGTTGCTTCAGAATCTTGTTTCAAAAATACCTCTTGTTGAACCACAGCAACCCCAGTACCTCTCTCTCCACTAATCCAGGCACAGGTCTGCGGTCGATCCAGAACAGCTGATATATTTCCTTCCCTGAAGGACGTTAATGTAACGTTAATGTTGTGTTAAGATTTGCCAGTTTATCTCCAGAAATCATAAAATTCATTCAACTCAATTTACTTTTGTGTTTTCGCCAGACGTGTGCCATTCACTTCTTAAAAC
>NW_025187585.1:0-1487 GCF_004010195.1 Chiloscyllium plagiosum | reverse complement strand
GACCCTCCCACCAAGAACTCACTGAGACCCATTTTTCTGCCATATATTTACTCCTGACTAATGCACGCAACCTGCATATCCTTGAAAACTATGGGCAATTTAGCATGGAAAAATCAGCCTACTTGCTCAACTTCATCTTGTGGGAGGAAACCCACGCTGAAACGGGGCGAATATGCAAACTCCACACAGGCAGGTGCCCAAGGCTGGAATTGAAACTAGGTCCTTGAAGTTGTGACGCAGTCGTGCTAACTGCTGAGCTACCGTAATGCAATGTGTGATACAGAATGGAAGGTTATTGTGAACTTGTTGTGCCTAATGGCCTATTTTCACATTGTTATGAATCTACGATTATATGAAAAAGGTCACATTTAATCACACTGTGTACTGGATGTGATTAACAGCAAATTCGAACTCTCTCTGTCAGAGGGAGACCATTCAAAGAGCACTTAAAACAAAAGAACTAGGAGCAGAAGTAGACTATCTGGCCGTTTGAGCCTGGCTCCCCATTCAATAAGATCATGGCTGATCTTGGAGTTGCTTCAGCTCAACTTCCCCGACCTCTCACCGTAACACTTAATTATTTTATTGTTCAAATATATACCTATCTTAGTCTTACAAACACTTACTAAAGTAATGTCAATTACTTTACTGGACGGGGAATTCTATAGATTTCCATATCTTAGAGATGACAGGCTTAAATAGGCTTGATACAATGCATTTAACACAAGGTGGATTTATTTGACTCTCACGTGGAACGGTAATCCCTTTCCCAGCACTGGAGTTCATTACCTTCAGCAAAAACACACCCCAATGAAAGTCATTTGGTCATAAATCAAAAACAATTCACCTTTTTGACACAGCTGCACAGCAGGTGGGATTTAAAACCAGACCTTCTGGCGGAGAGTTAGGGTAACATGAAGCAGGGAGATGTTCAGATTAAAAACCAATATCTGCCATCACTCATGATCCTGCTGTCTTACAAACACTTACTAAAGTAATGTCAATTACTTTACTGGACGGGGAATTCTATAGATTTCCATATCTTAGAGATGACAGGCTTAAATAGGCTTGATACAATGCATTTAACACAAGGTGGATTTATTTGACTCTCACGTGGAACGGTAATCAGGAGGTGGGATTTCACAGTAAATTCATTGGCACACAGTGCAGGAGTGTCGTCCCTCCCCAGTGTGAGATTGCTGGTGTACAGAGAGTTGGGTTTACCACTTACAACAGCCCCACAGTGAGAGCGTCCCTACGATCTCTCATCAGTGTGAAAACATTGATGCATCACCAGATTCACACAGATTTTATGGCACTTCCCATATTCTGGACATTGAAAACGTCTCTCCTCTGTGTTAATCTGTTGCTGTTTCAGGAGGTTGGATTTCTGAGTGAATGGCTTCCCACACTTAGTGCAGGCCTCCGCTCTCTCCCCAGTGTGAGAGCTGATTTATAGTGATTTAGGATGACCACAAACGAGCCCA
>NW_025187584.1:0-3032 GCF_004010195.1 Chiloscyllium plagiosum | reverse complement strand
GCAATAAGCACATCGACCTGGACCCAATATACCAGCCATTGTAGCGGACAGCTGGAACTGACAACCAGAAGTAGCAGATTCATACCACTACAAATGCCAGAGGAAAGATCACAGAAGCGCTTCACAGGAGGCTCCCAAGATCTGAGGATGTCACCTAGACAGGGGAACGAAACGTCTGCAATACAAATTCCCAGCTCGGCGAACAGAAACACAACAACGAGCACCCGAGCTACAAATCTTTTCACAGACTTTGAATTGATGAACTCTTTTAAACAAAAGAACTTCCTTTAATCCGTGCAGGCTTGCTGACTTGCTTATCTTATTACTTCTCGTCAGGTGAAATCGGCCTCTTTATTACTCTATTGCTTTCCTGCCAACTACCAGTAAAATAACTGGTTTCATGGTTATATTCTTGCTACTTAACAGTAGAATCACACCAGCTGTTCTCAGTTCACTGCCATGTGGTCTGTCTCTGAACTGCTTCTAATGATTTCTGCCAACCAGTGTCAGCAGCACAATATGATTGTATCTGTCTTTCTCTCCAAACAATTGGAGTTGTCGCATGGAAACTGCACATTGGTTTAATAACAACTATCATACTTGGAGTACTGTGTGCAGCTTTGATCAGGAGTTAATGAAGGAAATGTGTGAACTAGGGAGGTAGAGAGAAGAGCCAGTGTGGTGATTCGTGTAATTGAAACATTGCATAATGGTATAAAACCATTTATTTTGAAGCTTTTGCTGAAAGGGGGCTTTATAAAGAGTATATGAAAGGATAGTTTGTAACAGGCAACTTTAAATAAGCTATGACATTAGTACAGGGGAGCACAGGCTCAAATAGCAAAAGACCTGTAGCCAGGGCTTTCTTTACATGACATGAATAGTCCCAGGTGCAAAAGACCTTGAAAGGATTACATTAGAGTTTGCATATTGTAATGAAGAAAGTCTGTAGATGGATAAGCTATGATAAATGGAGACCATTGGCCTTCTTCAAAGGTTGTTATCTTATGACTTCTTTTAAAAAATAAAGATAGTCAAAAGTTCTCAAAAGTTGCCAAAGCTTAACTGGGAAGATTGTGTCAACAATCATTCCCCACTGTTCCACAATTTGTTTAAATGTGTAAAATTCCAATGAGATCACCAAAATTATCAATTTGCTCAACTGCTGCTCAAGACAAAAACAACACACACCAGGTTTCTTCAGTAACAGAAAATTAACACAATTTAATGTAACAGACTTGACTTTAACAAGAGCACTGAAAAGAAAGGTTTACTAATTTATGGAACTTAAGCTGCACTCCTTCAAGACCCCAAATATGCACATACACCATCACAATTAAGATAGACAAAAGACATACAGTTCACACCGATATTGTGGATGGAAAGGAATGTGGACAGGTTAAAGAAAATTCTGAAGATCATAAGTCCAGATCACAAGGTGGAAAGTTAGTTTTCTCTCAGACCTTTTGATATTTGTAGTGATCACTGTTGTCCGAATCATAGAATCCCTACAGTGTGCAAACAGGCCATTTGGCCCAACAAGTCCACACTGACCCTCTGAAGAGTATCCCACCCAGACCCATTCCCCTACCCGATTACTTTACATTTCCCCTGATTTATGCACCTGATCTATACATCCCTAAATACTGTGGGCAATTCAGCATGACCAATTCACCTAACCTGCACATTTTGGATTGTCTATAGAATGAGGATTGTTCTTCGATTTGTTGGTTGAACAGATGTACTTGTGTTTTTTTTCTATTTATGAATTATTTCTTTTAAGGTTTTCTGTATTTTTTTTCTTGCTTTTCCTCACAGCGAAGGAGTGAAGGATGCTTTCCGCAGGAATTGAACAGTTTTTCCACTCTTCTGCTCTTTACACTTACAGTTTTTAATATTCTGCAGCTCAACCAATCAGACGGCTGTAATAAGAGAGTATTTACTTAACTCGTAAGATTCTCAGCCATTCAGTCTTGACTTCTTCCTCTTACTGCTTCCCCAGAGTAGCAATGTATCGCAGAGAATCATAGAATCCCATAACAACATGCATACTTGATTTTCAAGTTGCAAAACTCTTTGGCTATTAACATGCATCCGTTCAACCTCCATTTCAGCTTGCAGACCAAAAAGAATATTGGTCTCTTACAATACTCACTATCAATCAGAAGTTTGGGATACATTGGGCAACTGGCTTAGTGTGTTAGTGACCAAAACAGAAATTACCGAAAAATCTCAGCAGGTTTGGCAGCATCTGTGGAGAGGAATCACAATTAAGGAAACATTAACTCTGATTTCTCTACACAGGTGCTGCCAGACCAACTGAGATTTTTCAGCAATTTCTGTTTTTGTTTCTGATTTCCAGCATTCACAGTTCTTTGGGATTTTTATTTTAGTGTGTTAGTGATGTATTTATTTGACTCTAATTTTCAGATGGATCAAGAAGTTACCCATTTACAACGTAAACTTTCTGAGCTGGAAACAGCTCTTGAGCAAAAGGATGTGGAACTTAAGGCATCTGAAACCCAGAAGTCAATCCTGGAACAAGATTTAGCCACATATATAACAGAGTGTAGTGTAAGTAGAAACTACTGTTTATTGGATTGTGGCTAAGAATGATATTCCGAATACTTCAACCTGTTCTGAACTTTAAACACATCTAAGTTTCCTCGGTGACTTGACTGTTATGGTGGCATCAGGTCTCTCAACCCAAACCTTTGGAAGCCTATCTTTCAACCGTTGTTTAAGGTGCTCCTTTAAAATTTATCTGTTTGGCCAAACTTTGGGTAATCACATAAATCTAGTGGACTTTATTATCACAATGCAATTGTTGCTTTATGATGAAGTGTTGCCTTCGTTCTTCTCTCTTATTCTCTCTCATTTCTTGAATGCAGTTATTTATTATGGCTAAGATTTCATGGCCGAGAGGGTGCTGGAAAAGTACAGCAGGTTAGGCAGCATCTGAGGAGCAGGAGAATTGATGTTTCAGGCATAAGCCCTTCATCAGGGCTAATGCCCAAAACGCCAATTCTCCT
>NW_025187583.1:1779-3032 GCF_004010195.1 Chiloscyllium plagiosum | reverse complement strand
TCTAGAGTAGGATGAACGTGTAAATGGTTGGAGTGACGAAGGAGATGACCTGCTTAGGGAGAGTAGATGGACTGTCAGAGTTTGAGTGGGCTTTAAAGAGGAGGAGATTACAGTTATCACTCGGATTGTAGACACTAAACTACGGGTAGGCAGGATAGCTCTGCACGGTATCCAGACATTAGTCGGATTGTAACAGCTGGAGAAGATAACCAAGGAAGGTCGGTTTTGTTTACCGTGGTGGGGAAGGTGACATAGATCATGAAGGTAGTAGCAGCTTGACATAGTAATAAAGATAGGGAACCTTTCCAGTTTTGGAAGGGGTTCCACTGATAGGGTTGGGTGACGAAACTGAGGAGTGTTTTCACTGATAAGGAGGGATTGTAAAGGCTGGAGAAGATTTCACCAATAGGGACAGATATAGGAATTAAAGGCAAATAAACAGACTTGCAGGTTTCTTTTGGGAGAAGAAGCTGCCAGGGTTAGACAGGACTGTGGGGATTTACAGAGATAGAGAATATAGTATCTAAGTGGAGAATGCTACACAGATAGAGATGGGGTTCGGGATTGGAGAAGCTGACACACCGATGGAGTCTTCACTTTTTTTCCGGCGGCACTTGGAATGGGAGGAGTAAAAGCGAGGGCCAGAGACCCAAGTGAAGGTACATTTAGAACGATATAAAAGTTTATTTCATGACGGGAAGGTGAATTTTAAAAGGTATAATGGTTTACCTCATCTATCGGCGGAGTCCACAATGAGCAGGAACAGTCACGGGACTGCTGGGTAAGGGATCCTTTATATTTAGGTGGTTACTTTACCTGAAATACTACTTTTGTATTATCTTCCATCCGTTTTCACCCTTTAAACAAAAAAAAAAGATACTGTTCGCCAATTGATAAGATGACTAGTTTCTTTAGTGTTTTCTAGATTTTCAGTAGTCTCGTTACGAATTCAGAATATTGGGAATAGAGGTTATGGTGCAGTTGAATGTACCTGCTTTAGAATTGGGAGGCAAAGGTCACCACTAGTGTCCCTGCTGACTGCATCTGTGGGAAGTGCACCCAACTCCAGAACTTCGAAAACTGTGATGCAGAACTAGAACTGGAACAGGGAGGTAGCCAAAGCTCAGTTAAAGGAAGAACATGGATGAATTATCGTCACTCGAAGGAACAGTAATGTGCATGCAGTGCAGGGATCCCCTATGGCCGTTCTCCTCAACAACAAGTATACCAGTTTGGATGTTGTTGGGGGGGGG
>NW_025187583.1:0-1421 GCF_004010195.1 Chiloscyllium plagiosum | reverse complement strand
AGCAAGAAGTCACTGGAAAGCAAAACGTTGTTTTGAATTTTGTCTGCTTCCACCAGGGCCATCTGCAATAGGGTTTATGAACCTGCATCATGGGTTGGTACCTGGGCTTTCGATGTTGTAACCAATTTCGAAACATGGGTTGAGCATGGAAAGGAATCGTTGTTGCATGTGCCGGGGTTAACTGTTTCAGTAAGAACTCAGGAAATGGTAAAAGAGCGGGTGTGGCACTGTCCGTCAAAACCAGCATTACGGCAACAGAGAGGACGTTTGAGGACTCGTCTACCGAGGTAGTATGGGCAGAAATTATAAAAAGGAAAGGACAGATGACCTTGTTGGGCGTGATCTGTAGGCCACTGAAAAGTTCCAGAGATACAGCAGATGGGATAGCAACGATGATCCTCAATGGGAGAGGGAGTGACAGGGTAGTTGTTACGGGGGCTTTAACCTTCCAAATATTGTCCGGGAATACTAGAGTTCAAGTTCTTTACATGGCTCAGTTTTTTGCACTTTGTGCAGGAGTGTTTCCTGACACAGTATGTAGACAGATCAACTAGGGGTGAGGCCATATTAGATTTGGTACTGGGGAATGAACCCGGGCAGTTTTTAGATTTGGAGATAGTTGAACTCTGTGGTGTTAATGACCACAATTCTGTTATGTTTATTTAGTTGTGGAATGGGTTAGGTATATACAGGAGGGCAAACGTTATAGATGGAGATAAAGGCAATTACCATGCCATAAGGCAAGGTTTAGGATGCTTAGGATGGGGGAGAAAACTGCAGGGGATTGCCACAGTTGAAGTGTGGAGCTTATTCAATGCCCAGGTACTTTGGTTCCTTGATAGGTATGTTCCAGTCAGGCAGGGAAGAAATTGCCGAGCGCGATAGCCGTGGTTTACTAAGGAAGTTGAATCACTTGTTGTGTGGAAGAAGAATGTTAGTGTTAGGATGATATGTGATTGCTCATTTCGGGCGCTTCAGAGTTACAGGTCAACCAGGAAAGACTTAAATATAGAGCTAAGAGGAGCCATGACAGGAAATCAGAATAGCTATATCACCAAGAAAACAATGATTCTGGATTAGTGGTGCTGGAAGAGCACAGCAGTTCAGGAAGCATCCGCGGAGCAGTAAAATCGACGTTTCGGGCAAAAGCCCTTCATCAGGAATGTCGAGTAGGATGAAGGCCAATCAATTACGGTAATGGGAATTTGGAGTGGATTCGGAGGAGATAGGGAAATGTGTTAAATGAATAGTTTTGGTCAGTATTCACACAACAAAAAGAAAATGTGGTCGTAAAGAATACTGAGACACAGGTTAAAGACTAAGTGCGATTCAGGTGCATAAGCAGGAAGTGTTCGTAATTCTGGTAAGTGCAAAAAAAAGATAATTCCCTCGGCCAGATTCAATTTAACCTAGGATGCTCT
>NW_025187582.1:0-3031 GCF_004010195.1 Chiloscyllium plagiosum | reverse complement strand
CTACTCACATTCATTCAATGGCACAAGTTTCACTCATTCTCTCGATCAAACTGCACACGTTCAGTACATGAACCAAACTGCCCGTCTTAATTCAATGCATCAAGCTCACCGTTTTCATTTAAGAAAACAAACTGCAATCATTGAATCAAACTACAATCATTGATTCAATGAATCAAACTACATTCCTTGTTTCAATGGAACAAACAAAACTCACTTATTTTGTGAATCCTACTGGACCCGTTCATTCAATGTTAATTCAATGAGCAGATGTACTCTCATTCGTTCAATGCCACAATCTTCACACATTGATTCAATCAAACAAATTGCACACATTTGCACTCATGAAGCAAACTGCATTTGTCCATTCAATGAATACAGCTACTCTCATTTATTCAATGTCAAAAGCATCACACATTGTCTCAATCAAACTGCACACATTCACTCCTGAACAAAACTGCAAAGTGTTAATTCAATGAGAGAGCTTCTCTCATTCATTCAATGTGTCAAGCTCAACTCTTCCATTCAATTATACAAACTGCATTCATTGAATCATTGAATCAAAGTACGATTATTGATTCAATGACTCAAACCATATTCCTTGTTTCAATGGAACAAACAGAACTCACTTATTTAGTGAATCCTTCTGCACTCATTCATTCAATGAAACAGACTGCACAAGATAATTCAATGAGTAGAGGTTCTCTCATTCGTTGAAAGCCACATGCTTAACGCATTGATTCTATCAAACAAACTGCACACATTTAGTCCATTAAACAAACTGCACGTTAATTCAATGAAACAACCTTCATTCATTCATTCATTCATTCATATTTCAATCATTGATTCAAAGAACCAAATGTAATTCATTGATTTAATTGTACAAACTTTACTCATTTGTGGAGTGAACTTAACTGCATTCATGCAATTAATGAATCAAACTGCAAACATTCATTCGATGAGAAATACTGCAAGTCCTATTACAATGAATCTAGCTTTTGCCATTCATTCACTGAAAGAAATCACACGCGTTCATTTAATGATACAAACTGTATGCATTCATTAAATGAAACAGACTGCACGTATTAATTCAATAAGTACAGCTTTTCTTGTTTATTCAATGTCTCGAGATTAGCACTTTCATTCAATGAAACCAACTGCATTCATTCAATCATTGAATCAAACTGCAGTCATTGAGTCAATGAATCAAACAGTATTGATGGATTCAATCAAACAAACTTAACTCATTTACTTCGTGAATCAAACTGCACACATTCATTCAATGAAATGCACTGTATGTCCGAATTAAAAGAGTAGAGCTCCGGTCAGTCATTCAATGCCACGAGCAAAACGCATTCATTCAATGAAGCAAACAGCATTCATTTACTCAATGATACAGACTGCATGTCAGAATTCAATTAGTAGAGCTTCTCTCATTCATTCAATGTGTCAAGCTTAACGCTCTCATTCAATGAAACAACCTGCATTCATTGAATCATTGAATCAAACTACAATCATTGATTCAATGAATCATGCATTATTCCTTGTTACAATGGAACAAACCTAACTCCCTTATTTAGTGAACAAAAGTGCATACGTTCATTCAATGAGAGAGGCTGCACTTGTCAATTATTGAGTAGAGCTACTCTCATTCATCCAATGGCACAGGTTTCACACATCGTCTCTATCAAATACCCAGCTTAATTCAATGAGTAGAGCTTCTCTCATTCATTCAACGTGTCAAGCTCACAATTGTCATATAATGAAACAAACTGCACTCATTGATTCAATAAATCAAATCTTATTCCTTGTTTTAATGGAACAAATCTATCTTCCTTATTCCTACGTTCATTCAATGAAAGAAGCTGCACACGTTCAATTCAATGGGTAGAGCTACTCACATTCATTCAATGGCACAAGTTTCACACATTGTCTCTATCAAACTACCCTTCTTAATTCAATGAGTAGAGTTTCTCTCATTCATTCAATGTGCCAAGCTCACCATTTTCATTGAATGAAGCAAACTGCAATCATTGATTCATTGAATCAAACTACAATCATTGATTCAATAAATCAAACCTTGGTCCTTTTTTCAATGGAACAAACCTACCTCCCTTATTCCTACGTTCATTCAATGAAAGAAGCTGCACAGTTTCAATTCAATGAGTAGAGCTACTCACATTCATTCAATGGCACAAGTTCACTCATTGTCTCTATCAAACTGCACACGTTGACTACATGAACCAAAATGCCCGCCTTAATTCAATGAGTAGAGCTTCTCTCATTCATTCAATGAGTCAAGATCATCGATTTCATTTAAGGAAACAAATTGCAATCATTGAATCATTCGATCAAACTACAATCATTGATTCAATGAATCAAACCATATTTGTTACAATGGAACAAACCTAACTCCCTTATTTAGGGAACCAAACTGCATACGTTCATTCAATGAAAGATGCTGCACTTGTCAATTCAATGAGTAGAGCTATTCATTCATTCAATGGCACAAGTTTCACACATTGTCTCTATCAAACTACCCATCTTAATTCAATGAGTAGAGCTTCTCTCATTCATTCAACGTGTCAAGGTCACCATTTTCCTATAATGAAACAAACTGCACTCATTGGTTCAATAAATTAAACCTTATTCCTTGTTTTAATGGAACAAACCTAACTCCCTTATTCCTACGTTCATTCAATGAAAGAAGCTGCACAGTTTCAATTCAATGAGTAGAGCTACTCACATTCATTCAATGGCACAAGTTCCCTCATTGTCTCTATCAAACTGCACACGTTGACTACATGAACCAAAATGCCCGCCTTAATTCAATGAGTAGAGCTTCTCTCATTCATTCAATGAGTCAAGCTCATCGATTTCATTTATTGAAACAAACTGCAATCATTGAATCATTCGATCAAACTACAGTCATTGATTCAATGAATCAAACCATATTTGTTACAATGGAACAAACCTAACTCCCTTATTTAGGGAACCAAATTGCATACGTTCATTCAATGAAAGATGCTGCACT
>NW_025187581.1:2483-3031 GCF_004010195.1 Chiloscyllium plagiosum | reverse complement strand
GATATTTTAAAATAGTGCAGTTTCTATCCTTACAATACCGAAACCAAGAGGAGAGGAAAGTGCTCTTAGCCTCAATGTCTTGATAAAATTTAAGTCAACACTCGCTGATATTTTAAAGAATAGGCATTTTCCCAAGGTCCTGGCAGTGATTGATTGCACTATCGTGGCACTGAAGTTCACATGAGGAGACTTGGAGAGCTCCTTGAATAGAAAGCAATTACCCTCCTTCATGTCATGTATAATGGCTGTCTGAGAATACTCCATATGAACCCACTCACACTAGATCATCCATAATGCTTTCATTGTCAGGAACTCCGACACCACACTAATATTTGGGGAAGGTGATGGAGCTATGGTGAGCTGGTTAGAGACAAGGTCCATCCCTTCCTTCCCTGGCAAATGTCTGCATTTCATGCAGCACAGTAGGAGGTGTTGTTTATTCACACAATGTCTCTCTGAGGCAGCTCACTGAGAGAAGTGAGTGGGATGTTGTTTTAAAAATTTCTCAGGTCAAGGGACCAGGCTCCAGGAAAAGTAGTCTGACACAG
>NW_025187581.1:0-1108 GCF_004010195.1 Chiloscyllium plagiosum | reverse complement strand
ACAGAGGGTGGTGTTGGTGGGAGACAGAGGGTGGTGGTGGGAGACAGAGGGTGGTGGTCGAGGGTTGTATTTTGGAGGACTGGAGGCCTGACACCTGGGGAGTACTGCAAGGATCAATGTTGGGTCCACTGCTTTTTCTCATTTATGTAAATTATTTGGATGTGAATATCGGAGGAAACATTAGTAAGTTTGCAGATGACACCAACATTAGAGGTGTGGTGGACAGCAAAGAAGGTTATCTTAGAGCACAACCTGACATCAATCCGATGGGCCGATGGGCCAAGGAGTGGTAGATGGAGTTTAGTTTAGATAAATGTGAGGTGCCACATTTTGTAAAAGCAAATCAGGACTAACACACTTAACCAAAAGAATCTGGGGAGTGTTGCTGATTTCTAAGCAGTGTGGAGGAACAGAGGGATCTTGGGGTCCATATCTATAGATCGCTCAAGGTTGCCACCCAAGTTGATGGGGTTGTTAAGAAGGCATAAGGTGTGTTGGCTTTCATTAGCGGGGGATTGAGTTTAAGAACTGCAAGGTTATGCTGCAGTTCTATAAAGCCCTGGTTAGACCATACTTGGAATATTATGTTCAGTTCTGGTCACCTCATTATAGAAAAAATGTGGACGTTTTAGAGAGGGTGCAGAAGGGATTTACCAGGACGCTGCCTGGATTGAAGAGCATTTCTTATGAAGAAAGGCTGAGGGAGCTAGGGTTTTTCTTGTTGCAGCGAAGAAGGATAAGAGGTGACTTGATAGAGATATACAAGATGATGAGAGGCATTGATAGAGTGGATAACCAGAGACTTTTTTTCCCAGGACAGAAATATCTATCACAAGGGGGCGTAATTTTAAGGTGAACGGAAGACGGTTCAGGGGAGATGTCAGAGGTAGGTTCTTTATCCAGAGAATGGTGGGTGTGTGGATTGCACTGGCAGCAGTGGTACTGGAGTCAGAGACATTAGGGACATTTAAGCAACTTTTGGATAGGCACATGGAAGATCATACAATGAAGGGTATGTAGGTTAGTCTGATCTCAAGCTAATGATCTTAGTCTGATTCTTTTATCCCAGGATAAAAGGCAGGGACAACATCAAGGGCCAAAGGACCTG
>NW_025187580.1:0-3031 GCF_004010195.1 Chiloscyllium plagiosum | reverse complement strand
CCTCAGCCCACACTACCTCAGTAGATGTGTCCTCATCAAAAATTTTCTCAGCCACCGTTATACTATCCTTGACTAACAAGGCCACGCCTTCCCCTCCTTTACTGCCTTGGGAGTTCTCAATTAAAGATCTCAGGCCTGGAACCTGCAACTTCCATTCCTCACCCTGCTCCATCCGTGTCTCTGAAATGGCCATAACACCTACTTCCCCGGTATCTATGCATGCTGCAAGCTCACCTACCTTATTTCGGATAATTCTGGCGTTGAAGTCGATACACTTTAAACCAGTTTGCTATCTGCCAGCATATTCCTGAGTCCTGAAATCCTGTCCCTGAGCTTCCTGCTCTCATCCTCGTGTGCACTGCAAATACACCTCCCGTTGCCATCCCCTGCTGAGCTAGAGTAAACCCACCCGAATAGCAGCAGCAAATTTCCCACCTGGGATATTAGCACTCCTCTGGTTCAAGTCAAGATTTTCCTGTTTTGGAGGAGCAAGAGTTGGGTGCACTTCCTGCTGACATACTTGGATGTGACACTAATGGCGTACCTCACATCAAACATCATGCAGGAGGAACATTGCTCTCCCTGCATTGCCATCCCTGCTAGTTCCCATTTGACTATAAACTCCTTCCGTTTCTATAAAAAACACTCCGTCCGGTTTAAAGCTCTGCCAATCCCTATTACTCTCCAAAAACATGTAAATTCTTTCCGTCACAACAATTCTTTATATCATTAAACTCCTCCAGAGGTGACAATACAGTTTATTTCAATAACCGACATGAGCTCCTATAATCCTCCCCAGGACTGTAAACGCGTTCCATCCCTATATGTATCAGCTTCCTGCAAAGTCATCCCAATACTAAAACTCTCCCTGGATCTTTCACCTGGTCCAGTTTCCAAACCACTCCCCATTTCTCTAATCCACCCACTCCACCGCCAGTTGGTACCGTGCTCTCTATCTTTAAATGGGAGAAAGTGAGAACTTCAGATGCTGGAGATCAGAGCTTAAAAATGTGTTGCTGGAAAAGCGCAGCAGGTCAGGCAGCATCAAAGGAGCAGGAGAATCGAAGGGCTTATGCCCGAAACGTCGATTCTCCTGGTCCTTTGATGCTGCCTGACCTGCTGCGCTTTTCCAGCAACACATTTTTAATCTCTATCACTAAATGCCAATAGGCACGACACAACCAGAGTACGGGGTGTAAGCACGGAACCCTCCCTGTTTGTGTCATTTGCTCAAGCCCCTACATTTCTTCCTAACACTGTAACATCCTCCTTCAGACACAAGAATACGCCATATATACCAGACCTGCTGCAAATACTCCAACCCTCACGATCTTTATAACTTCCTTTCGTTACTAACTCCTTTCTATCTCTGTAAATGCAATATCCAACAATGTCTAAAGTCTTCCCTATCTTTGTTGCCCCTTCAATCATTATAACTGTTGCTCTCTTTATAACATCATCCTGCATCATGAAATCTCCTGATTGCAAAAACCCATTCAGCCACTGCTCTTTCTCTCCGTCTGTTGTTCTCGCTTCCTCTTAAAAAAACATCCAGACCTGTATGATGGCCTGCTGTCGCTGCAGTCCTCCATATGTTTAACCACCGCCAGCAACCAAAATCCTCCCTACATCTGTAACATCTTCCAGTGCCATCAGCATCCTCTTTTACTGCAAACTCCTCCAGCCCCTTATGTTACTTTTTATTGGCCATGCCTACCCAAGTGCCGACAATATATGTCAGTGTTTGAAGCTCATCCTCTCTTCAACATGCAGGTCTTTAACAATCCATGTATAATCCATTAACGTCTCCCACTCCACAAGCATCCACGGTTCTCTTCGTGCTTCCACGGTGATAGAGTTCGAGTTGTTTCCTATCAACTGTAACGCATTTTCTGTGTATTTTGTGGCTGCGCCAAAAAGGTTTCATCTCTCTGTAAACTACTGCTACTCCACTCATTACTTAATCACCTGCAGCCCCGAAAGTCTTCAATTTTTGTGTGAACTCTTCCAGTCCTGGCAATACTGCCAATCTCTACAGCCCTTGTAAACCTCCGAAAATGGGTAATCCCCTCAAGTAATTGAAGGATTCCTGATCTGTAGCACCCACTCCAATCCATCTGACTTTCCAGTTTTTACAAGACTCAAGTTCAATATTAGCTCATCCAGTCATTCCATCCATCTACTTATCTCCATAGCTTTCTTCAGCTAATTCAATCCAGCTCTTTCATATATGTAAAGTTCACTCTCCACTTCAAACCTCCCTACCGAGTGTACCTCCTCCAATTTTAGTGATACCTTCTATGGATATACCTGTCTCTATCCTGGAAAAGCTGCCAGACTCCACAGTCTTCCTCTCCACGAAACATCCAGAACGTGCAAGTGTTCTCATATTTTAAACTTCTTCATTTCATAAATCACTCCATATCTATTTTAGTTCCTCCAGTCCTCGTCTCTGAAACTCTCGTCTCTTTCAGCACCTTTTTCTGACTGTCTGCCTCACCCAACAGATCGCCGTCTCTGAAATCTAATCCAGCCTCCTCGATCTGTGTAATTTCCTGAAAACCCGAAAGCCATTACTCCCACTAACATTTTCGTTCGCCTGTAATTATACTTTACTCTGTAACACCCTTGACCCCTCCACCTGTAACGTCCATTCATCCTTTTCACCCCAACTATCTCACTGAAGCGCTCCCTGAATTCAGAACAAGGCAAACCAGAATTACATCATGAACTGAAATGAACAGACATGACGGAGCTGCAGAATGGCTGCAGAATGACCATCGCTGCAGGATGACCATAACTGCAAAGGGAATATGGAAGGGTGATCGGAATTTAGGCAGGTCAGGCAATAAAGAAATGTGTATGAAGAAAGAAAGCTGTCCGTGCATTAGTGAGACCGCGTCGTGGATCCTAAGACCAAAATCCAGATTCTAAGTGGGTGGATCTGGGAAACCACAAGCACCAGCAACAGTTAGCAGGAATTCCTTTATTGGCACCAGACAGTGATGGTAATGTTAATATGATTGCAATC
>NW_025187579.1:0-3031 GCF_004010195.1 Chiloscyllium plagiosum | reverse complement strand
GGTATATCCTGTACACACAAAAAGCAGAATACATTTAACCTCACCAATTAGCATCCCATCAGTGTCCTCACCACCATCAGTAAAGTGATGGAAGGTGAGAGTAACAGTGCTATCAAGCAGCACCTTCTCAGCAATAACCTGCTCAGTGACGCCCAGTTTGGGTTCAGCCAGGGCCAGACCTCATTACAGCCTCGGTTCAAACATGGACAGAAGAGCTGAATTCGGGAAGTGAGGTGAGAGTGACTGCCTTTGACATCAAAGCTGTATTCGAATGAGTGTGACATCAAGGGAGCCCGAACTAAACTGAAATCAATGGGTATCAGGGCAAACTCTCCACTGGTTGGTGTCAGACTTGGCACATAGGAAGAGGGGTGTGGTTGTTGGAGGTCAGTCATCTCAAGCTCCAACATCTCTGCAGGAGTTCCTCAGGGGAGTGTCCTCAGCCCAACAATCATCAGCTACTTCAGCAATGACCTTCTCTCCATCATAAGGTCAGAAGTGATGATGTTCGCTGATGATTGCACAATGTTCCACACCATTCATGATTCCTCAGATACTGAAGCAGTCCATGTCTAAGTGCAACAAAATCTGGACAATATCCAGGCTTGGCCTGAGAGGTGGCAAGGAACGCCTGCTGCATCCCTGCCTGCTTCAGGAATTGCACTGTCTCAGATCGTAAGACCCCACAGCGGATAGTGAGGACAGCTGAGAAGATCATCGGGGTCTCTCCTCCCTCCATTACAGACATTTACACCACACGCTGCATCTGAAAGACAAAGAGCATTGTGGAAGACCCACACACCCCTCACTCAAACTCTTCTCCCTCCTGCCATCCAGCAGAAGGTACCGGAGCATTCAGTCTCTCACGGCCAGACTGGGCAACAGTTTCTCCCCCCAAGCCATCAGGCTCCTTAGTATGATCGGTCTCTTTCCTGTCTGAAATTCTTCACACAACTTTGAATTGCTGCTAGAAAATGCCTGTTATTGATCATTCTTCGATGACACTGTAACCTGCGTGTTTTGCATTTCTTCTGCACTTTATGCCGTGTACGATTGTGTAGTTTGTGATGCCCCACAGATATTCATCAACGATCCTTGGACTGCACCTTCCAAACCCACAATGATCGAGAAGGACAAGGACAGCAGATGCATGGGAACACCACCAGCTGCAGGTTCCCCTCCAAGACACTCACCATCTGGGTTTGGAAATATATTCATATATTTCATATGATTCTCAGTGAAATTTCTCTCTCTCTCTCATGCTTATGGTGATTCTGCACATATATACTTTATATAAAAATCTATAACTAATTCAAAATCTATGCCGATGATTATTTGGAGATCTTAATTAAAATCTAATATTGCAACAGATCCAAAACTCCGAATTAATTAACTGTCGAATTCTTTTATCGGTGTATGGAATGTTCTTATCTAATGGTTCCTACGGAAGCAACGACAGCTGGACATCTGTACAATTATTAGTCCTTCTGTACCCTCATCTCAAATCTGTTATCTTGGGTCTACAGAGTTACCATTGCTCTAATGTATAGACTTCACCAAGCAGGATATTATCCCAGTGCTTTTGAAACTATTTTCACCATGTTGTCCTGCTTTTAGCCATGGGCAGCCCTTTGGCCATCTTTTTCAGCTCTCTGCCACGGCAGCACTGAACAGCTCTCCCAACACCTGCACATCCTTGCTGAGGTACAGCTCCCAAAACTGCTCACAATATTCCAAATGCAGCTGTAACCAGTTTGATTCTTCCCTGGAACGCTCTGAGATTTCCTCTTTCCTTAGAACTGCAATGCTCTTGTTGACCAGGAACTGGTATCTCTCCCCTGCTCCTCCTTCTGCTCCCTTTCCTAAACACATTATTCCCAGGAATATTTAATACCCAGTCTTGCCCTTCCCTGAGCCAGGTCTCTGTCATCATCAAAACATCCAGATTCCACACGGCAATCTGAGTCTGCAACTCCCCAATCTTCCTGGTCTTCAGTACATCTGCATTGGTGAGGTCCAGCAAGGACTCATCATGGCCGGGATGTCGGTGGAGGTGAGATGGTGCAGAAGAGTGTCGACATTTGTCCAGACGGCAGCAGCATGGCCCGGCGAAGGAGGCTCACGCCTGACCACTAGGCCCAAGGCCCATGGCCCATGACCAAGCACTAATCAAGGAGGACTGTCAAAGTTGGATATTTTCTTTATTTCTTCATTTTTCTGCTTTTTCTATTCTATGCTTTGATTCGTTTTTCTATGTTTTAAGATGATACCAGAGAGTGGTGACTATTGACACACTTTCTGTTCTATTTTTGTGACAAAATACACTTGACAATAAATAAATCAAATAATTAAACCAATCCAATCACAAACATGCACAGTAACCTGAATTTAGAAAACACAGCTTTTTCCTCTAATTTACTCTCACTTCACTTACTAACTTGCATTGTCTATGATTCTGCCATGTGCATTTCCCAAGTATTTGTGAACCCTGGTCTTCTCATCAGTTCCCACACTATGACATGTTGTTTTAATGGCTAAGAACGCTTGAAAAACCTCCTGCAAGAAACTCAGTCCCAGCTCTCTTCAGGTTGGCAAAAGCTACAAATATGTTTCTGTTTAAGCATAATGAGGACATAAGGGAGAAAGAAGCTGAGGAAGATGTTGACAGGGGGGATAAGGAGAATGCAGGAGGCTTATGAGAATCATGTTGTGACTACAGGGTACTCAGTTTGTGGAGTTTGCATATTTTTCCCATGTGTGCGTGGGTTTCCTGTCACAGTCCAAAGATGTGCAGGTTCGATGTAGAGAGGGTGGTGGGTGCATGGAATGCATTGCCAGTGGAGGTGGTAGAGGCAGGCACAATAGCATCATTTAAGATATATCTAGACGGATACATGAATGGGCAGGGAACAGAGGATATAGATCCTTAGGAAATAGGTGACAGGTTTAGATAGAGGATCCGGATCAGCACAGGCTTGGAGGGCCAAAGGGCCTGTTGCTGTGCTGTAATTTTCTTTGTTCTTTGATCTTC
>NW_025187578.1:2203-3031 GCF_004010195.1 Chiloscyllium plagiosum | reverse complement strand
GCCGGATTAATCCAGGGGTTAGGGTTTGGAACACAGTTCCTGAGAGTGTGGGATAGGCTGGATGAATACAGAGGTTAGGGTCTGGAACACGGTGCCTGAGAGTTTGGGGAGGCTGCGTCAATCCAGGGGTTAGGGTCTGGAACAAAGTGCCTGAGTGTGTTGGGGAGGCCGGGTCAATCCAAGGATTAGATTCGGGAACAGAGTGCCTGAGAGTGTGGGGTAGGCCGGATTAATCCAGGGGTTAGGATCTGGAACACAGTGCCTGAGAGTGTGGGTTAGGCCAAGTCAATCCAGGGTTAGCTCTGGAACACAGTGCCTTAGATTGTGGGATCGGCCAGATTAATGCAGGGGTTAGGGTCTGGAACACAGTGCCTGTGAGTGTGGGTTAGGCCGAGTCAATCCAGGGTTGGCAGTGGAACACAGTGTTTGAGAGAGTGGGATAGGCCGGATTAATCCAGGGGTTATGGTCTGGAACACAGTGCTAGAGTGTGTGGGGAGGCTGGGTCAATCCAGGGGTTAGGGTCTGGAACAAAGTGCCTGAGAGTGTCGGGGAGGCCGGGTCACTCCAGGGGTTAGAGTCTGGAACAAAGTGCCTGAGTGTGTCGGTGAGGCCGGGTCAATCCAAGAATTAGATTCTGGATCAGAGTGCCTGAGAGTGTGGAGTAGGCCGGATTAATCCAGGTGTTAGGGTCTGGAACACAGTACCTGAGAGTGTGGAATGGTCGGTTGAATGCAGGTGTTAGAGTCTGGAACAGAGTGCCTGAGCGTGTGGGATAGGCCGGATTAATCCAGGTGTTAGGGTCTGGAACACAGTACCTGAGAGTGTGG
>NW_025187578.1:0-1333 GCF_004010195.1 Chiloscyllium plagiosum | reverse complement strand
TAGGGTCTGGAACACAGTGCCTGAGAGTGTGGGGAAGCTGGGTCAATCCAGGGGTTAGGGTCTAGAACATAGTGCCTGAGAGTATGGAATAGGCCGGATTAATCCAAGGGTTAGGGTCCAGAATACAGTGTCTGAAAGTGTGGGGTAGGCAGGATTAATCCAGGGGTTAGGGTCTGGAACAAACTGTCTGAAAGTGTGGGGTCGGCCGGATTAATCCAGTGGTTAGGGTCTGGAACACAGTGCCTGAGAGTGTGGGGAAGCTGGGTCAATCCAGGGGTTAGGGTCTAGAACATAGTGCCTGAGAGTATGGAATAGGCCGGATTAATCCAAGGGTTAGGGTCCAGAATACAGTGTCTGAAAGTGTGGGGTAGGCAGGATTAATCCAGGGGTTAGGGTCTGGAACACAGTGTCTGAGAGTGTGGGGAGGCAGACTCAATCCAGGGGTTAGGGTCTGGAACACAGTGTCTGAGAGTGTGGGGAGGCAGACTCAATCCAGGGGTTAGGGTCTGGAACACAGTGCCTGAGAGTGTGGGCTAGGCCAGATTAATCCAGGGGTTAGGGTCTGGAACACAGTGTCTGTGAGTGTGGGGGAGGCAGACTCAATCCAGGGGTTAGGATCTGGAACACAGTGTCTGAAAATGTCGTGTAGGTCGGATTAATCCAGGGGTTAGGATCTTGAACACAGTGTCTGAGAATGTGGGTTAGCCCGGGTCAATCCAGGGGGTTGGGTCTGGAACACAGTGCCTGAGAGTGTGGAGAAGCTGGGTCAATCCAGGGGTTAGGGTCTAGAACATAGTGCCTGAGAGTATGGAATAGGCCGGATTAATCCAAGGGTTAGGGTCCAGAATACAGTGTCTGAAAGTGTGGGGTAGGCAGGATTAATCCAGGGGTTAGGGTCTGGAACAAAGTGTCTGAAAGTGTGGGGCCGGCCGGATTAATCCAATGTTTAGGGTCTGGAACACAGTCTCTGAGAGTCTGGGGGAGGCAGACTCAATCCAGGGGTTAGGGTCTGGAACACAGTGTCTGAAAATGTCATGTCGGTCGGATTAATCCAAGGGTTAGGGTCTGGAAGACAGTGCCTGAGAGTGTGGGATAGGCCGGATTACTCCAGGGGTTAGGGTCTGGAAGACAGTGCCTGAGATTGTGGGGTCAATCCAGGCTTATCTCTGGAACACAGTGCCTGAGATTGTGGGATAGCCCGGATTAATCCAGTGGTTAGGGTCTGAAAAACAGTGCCTGAGAGTGTGGGGGAGGCCAGGTCAATCCAGGGGTTAGGGTCTGGAACACAGTGTCTGACAGAGTGGAATAGGCCGGATTACTCCAGGGGTTAGGG
>NW_025187577.1:1576-3031 GCF_004010195.1 Chiloscyllium plagiosum | reverse complement strand
CCCCACTACCAGGGATATATTTCCCTCCCCACCCCTATCTATTCCGCAGAGACCATTCCCTCCGTGACTCCCTTGTTAGGTCTACACCTCCCACCAACCCACCCTCCCCTCCCGGCACCTTCCCTGGCCACTGCAAGAGGTGCAAAACCTGCACTCACACTTCCCCCCTCACCTCCATCCTAGGCCCCAATGGATCCTTCCAAATCCAGCTGAGATTTACCTGTATTTCCACACACATCATCCATTGTGTCTGTTGCTCTCGGTGTGGTTTCCTCTACATTAGGGAGACAGGGTGCCTAGTTGTGGAATATTGCAGAGAACCTCTCTGGGATACATGCACTAAACAGCCCCCCCACTCTGTGGCTGAACACTTTACCTCCCCCTCCCACTCTGCCAAGGATATGCAATCCCAGGGCCTCCTCCACTGTGAAACTCAAGCCACCTGATTACCTGGAGGAAGAACACCTCATCTTCCACCTTGGGATCCTCCAACCACATCGGATTAATGTAGATTTCACCAGTTTCTTCATTTCACTTCCCCCACCTTATCCCAGATCATCTCCAACAACAGAGAATCAAACCATCATGCTTTGATATTCAATGGGGTTACCATTGCTGAATCCTCTCCTGTCAACATCTTGGGGTTACCAATGACCAGAACCTGAATTGTACTAGCGATATAAATACAGTGACAACAGAGTAGGTCAGAGGCTCGGAATACTGCAGTGAATGACTCACCTCCTGATCCCCCCCAGACCGTCCACCATCTACAATACACCAGTCAGGATTGTGATGGGATACTCCCCACAGGCTTGGATGGGGGCAGCTCCAACAGTATTTCAGAAGCTTGGCACCAGCCGGGATAAAAGACCCCACTTGATTGCCACGACATCCACAAACATCCATGTTATTTTTACCACTGACCTGCAGGAGCAGCAATGTGCACCAGCAACAAGGTGCCCTGCAGAAATTCACAGAAGCTCCTTAGAGCACTTTCCAAACGCACAGCACATTCTCAACAACCACTAGGGATGGGCAATAATTGCCGGCCCAACCAGCGATGCCCAGGAATGGATTAGAATTCATTTAAAATGTTACCCAATCACAACCAATGGTGGGCACTGGGTTTTAGGTTTTGTGAGTGTAAGCTGGTTGGGTCCAGGCAGTAACCTGTTTGCTGTGAAGAACTGAAGAGAAATGCTGTTTGGAACAATCTGTCAGTCTTTCAGAGGAATGGCCTACATACATAGCAACACACAGACACTGACCTTCATATACCAGATCACTCACACGGGAGAGAGGTGGAAGCAATTTAAAACATATTTGTATCTGGAATGAAGAATATTTGAAAACACAGTTAGTATCCAAATGAAATATTTTCAAAAGTGCTTGAACTTTATAATAATTTGATCTGGGTGTGATAACCAGGCACATTTGTGCACTTTGTGTTCAACA
>NW_025187577.1:0-1255 GCF_004010195.1 Chiloscyllium plagiosum | reverse complement strand
TTAAGAGGACGTAAGTGGCAACTTTTCTTGTACAGAAGTTGGTGCGTGCATGGAATGAGCTGCCAGAGGAAGTGGTGGAGGCTGGTACACTTACAGCATTTGCAAAGGTATCTGGGTGGGTATAGGAATAGGAAGGGTTTAGAGGGATATGGGCCAAATGCTGGCAAATAGGACTAAATCTGTTCACAGTGAATGGGTTGAATGGAAGGTTCAGTTTCTGTGCTGTACAAGTCTATGACAATTTAACCCTATGTTATCAGCACAGAGAAAACCGGGAGACATGGTTTTGGCAGATCATTGGTCTAAATGTTGAACAGTGTTTAGATCAGCCCTGCGCCAATGCTTAGTTCACCTGCTCCATGCACTTCCGAGCTTTAATAGAGACACAGTGTCAGAGAGACATAGTGTCAGAGAGACACAGTGTCAGAGAGACACAGTGTCAGAGAGACACAGTGTCAGAGAGACACAGTGTCAGAGAGACACAGTATCAGAGAGACATAGTGTCAGAGACACATAGTGTCACAAAAGCACAGAAACAGAACCTTCAGACCCATCCATGCTGACCAGATATCCGAAATTAATCTAGTCCCATTCTCCAGCACTTAGCCCACATCCCTCTCAATCCTTACTATTAATCTACCCATCCAGATGCCTTTTCAATGTTAGAAGTGTGCCCGCTTTTAAACACTTCCTCTGGCAGCTCATTCCATGCACACATCACTCTCTTCAAGAAGAAAACTGCCCTTGAGGTTCCTTTTAAATCTTTCCCCTCCAAACTTTACCTCTGACCTCTAGTCTTGGACTCCTCTCGCCTGGGAAATAGATATTGGCTATTTACCTTATCCCTGCCCCTCCTAATTTTATAAATCTCTATCAGGTTCTTTATCAGCCTCTGACACTCCTGGGAAAATACCCTCAGCCTATTCAGCCCCTCCTGATAGCTCAATCCCTTCAACCCTGGCAACATTTTTGAAAACCTTTTCTGAACTCTTTCAAGTTTCACAACATCCTTCCTGTAGGAGGGAGACCAGAATTGAATGCAGTCTTCCAATAGTGGGCTAACCAATGTCCTTCACAGAAACAACTTGACCTCCCAACTCCTGTACTCAATGCACTGATCAAAAAAAAGCAAGCATTCCCCAGCACTGCAGAGAAGAGAGAGTGGGACCCGGTAGTGCAGAGGAGAGAGAGAAAGTGAGCAGGAGTGTCAGGTAGAGAGAGAGTGGGACCTAGCAGTGTGAGGGAGAGAGAGACT
>NW_025187576.1:1822-3031 GCF_004010195.1 Chiloscyllium plagiosum | reverse complement strand
CCTTCACATCAAAGGACAGTGCTGTGTGATCAATTTTTTTTAATACTTTTTTTTTAAATTTAACCCCCACACTACCACCTAAGTGCGGTAGTGCTTATTTTATCCCCAGCACCCATGATGTGTGCGCAGGTGTGAGACACAGTGAAAAACACAAAGTGCACGAATCTTTATTCAAACTCCACCACCAGGAAGATAGGAAAACATCCAGGTGGCCAGTGACAAACACTGCCCTTCACATCAAAGGACAGTGCTGTGTGATCAAAACAGTGAAGGGGAGGGTAGGGACTAAATCAAAATAGAATTGGAGGGAGAAATGGTGCACTCCACTCCCTGCGGCGCCCACCTCTCCCTGAACAACTCCAGGGTGTTGGTCGACGCCGCGTGCTCCTTCTCCAAGGACACCCGGGCTCTAATGTAACCGCGGAAGAGGGGCAGGCAGTCGGCCCTAACGACCCCCTCCACGGCCCGCTGCCTGGACCTGTTAATATCTCCTGTCTAGTTTTTTTTTTCTTCCCCTTTCTTTTTTAACCCCCACACTACCACCTAAGTGCGGTAGTGCTTATTTTATCCTCAGCACCCATGGTGTGTGTGTGCAGGTGTGAGACACTGTGAAAGACACAAAGTACACGAATCTTTATTCAAATTCCACCACCAGGAAGACAGGAAAACACCCGGGTGGCCAGTGACAAACACTGCCCTTCACATCAAAGGACAGTGCTGTGTGATCAAAAACAGTGAGGGGGAGGGTAGGGACTAAATCAAAATAGAGTTGGAGGGAGAAATGATGCACTCCACTCCCTGCGGCGCCCACCTCTCCCTGAACAACTCCAGGATGTTGGTCGACACTGCATGCTCCTTCTCCAAGGACACCCGGGCTCTAACGTAACCGCGGAAGAGGGGCAGGCAGTCGGCCCTAACGACCCCCTCCACGGCCCGCTGCCTGGACCTATTAATATCTCCTGTTTATTTTTTTTTTAATTCTTTGTCTTTTTTTTTATTTAACCCCCACACTACCACCTAAGTGCGGTAGTGCTTATTCTATCCCCAGCACCCATGGTTTGTGTGTGCAGGTGTGAGACACAGTGAAAGACACAAAGTTAATCTCCTGGTTTTCAAATTCCACCAGCAGGAAGATAGGAAAACACCCGGGTGGCCAGTGACAAACACTGCCCTTCACATCAAAGGACAGTGCTGTGTGATCAAAAACAG
>NW_025187576.1:0-1373 GCF_004010195.1 Chiloscyllium plagiosum | reverse complement strand
CTCCAAGTTCAGCACATCCTTCCTGAGATAGGGGAGCCAAAAAAATGTTCCAATTTTGGTCTGACCAGAGCCTTATACAGCCTCAGCAGTACATCCCTGCTCTTGTATTCGAACCCTCCCGAAATGAATGCTAACATTACATTTGCCTTCCTAACTGCCAACTGAACCTGCCTGTTAACCTGAAGAGAATCCTGAACTCGGACTCCCAAGTCCCTTTGTGCTTCAGATTTCCGAAACCTTTCCCCATTTAGGAAACAGTCTCCGCCTCTATTCTTCTAATCCCATTGCATACCCTCCCACACTGTCATCCATCTACCAACCGAACCTTAACAGGATCCTGAACTCGGACTCCCAAGTCCCTTTGTGCTTCAGATTTCCGAAACCTTTCCCCATTTAGGAAACAGTCTCCGCCTCTATTCTTCTAATCCCATTGCATACCCTCCCACACTGTCATCCATCTACCAACCGAACCTTAACAGGATCCTGAACTTGGACTCACCCTCGAGGACCTTGTTTGTGCTTCAGGCCTGGCAGCATCTGTCCAGAGACAGACAGAGAGAAAGCGGAGTCAACGTTTCGAGTCCGGGGCAGCCGTCCTTCAGGAGAGTGGCCTTTGGTCTTGATGTGCCGCCGCACAATTTCTTGTTCACTCCCACCTCTCTGTCTGTGTGCGTATTTGTCATTATTATTGAGTTTGGCGAGTCCCGGAGCCGGCCCTGTTGTTTCTCTCTCCTGAAAGGGTTGTCCCTTTAAAGAGTCTTTCCCCTGAAGCAGCTGCTAACGGTCACTTGGGGCACGAGGCGGCCGTTAACCGCCATCTTGCGCGGGGCCTGAAGCTAAAATGGCGCCGGGGCCACGCGGGAAGGAAAAGCGCCGAAGGAGAGCGGACTGTGTCAACATGTCCCGTTCCCGAGGGTCAGGATGGTGGTTATTGGGGGGTGGAGGGGGACAGGAGAGATCGCCCCTCCCAGTGAGGCACTTTGTACAAACCGCGAGGTCTCTCCCCGTCTCTATACATCTATCTCTCTCTGTAACTGACTGTCCATGACTTGCTTTAACTCTCTATTTTGATTAATGTCGATGACTCTGTGATCTTGTGTTTCTCTCTGACTCTCTATCACTATGTTTCTTTATAACTCTATGTCCCTCTGTATGTCTATGTCTCTCTTTGTTTTCCCTGCCTCTCTATGACCCTCTCTGTTACTCTGTAACTCTCTCTGACTGAATGGTGAGAGTAATGTTTGTTGCTGAACACAGCAACAACTCCTGCCTTAGAAAAGTGCCTAAGTTTGGTTTAATCACAGGCATCCCTGTGTCAGTCCTAGAGCTGAATGCCCACTTGGAAATGAGGTAGGGGAGGGAGACAGTACCTC
>NW_025187575.1:0-3031 GCF_004010195.1 Chiloscyllium plagiosum | reverse complement strand
ACTTTTGAAATATCTCCATTGTTTTGTGCTATATCTCTGTGCTCATTTCACCAAGGTGAATCACTTCTACCCAACCTGCGACAGATTTCATCTGACAAAACACTCATTAAGAATCCCATGCATAAACATGCACTTCGCATCTCTCGTTATTTGGTTTTCCTGGATCTCTTTCAGACAATAAAAGTTCATGCAACTTGACTTGGAAAAGAAAATGGCGTTCCTTTTAATTATTCCAATTCAATCTACATTTCAATGCAGTTTAGGCAACAGGCTCAAACTATTCTTTGATACTTTATAATAGCGTCGATGCATATAAACACACTATTGGAGTTCCAATTTCAATAAGAAGGCTGTGATCATCCAAAAACAGCCACATTGAAAATCGTCAGCAATAGCGACGAGAGTAGGATTCAAAGCCACGCGTGCAGAGCACAATGGATTAGCAGTCCATCGCCTTAACCTCTCGGCCACCTCGTCAGATGGGCGGCTACCCCTCTGATCTTATGAATAAGTGAATTGTAAATTATGTACACAGATATTTCTCCTTGGTATTGGTGAAATGATAAATAGCACATATGGTTCCAAGAGTATCGTCTGACCTCTAGGCTGTGGGGCAAGCACACTCCGAATGTGACACTCTGCTCACAGTGATCAGAACAAAAATGAAGAAATGACTGCAACAAGATCTGTTGAATTCTGTGAAGATTTGAAGTCAATGGAGTGGAGAGCCGGTGACAGCAGGAGATGTAAGGTTGTGTGTTAGGAATTGTTTTCCAAACTGGAGGAGAGTGCATAGTGCTCAACGTCATTGTTCGGAACACCTTTCTTCCGCTCAGATATTTTTGACACGCCCTTGTGTACAGGACAGACAATTTCAAAATCCTAAATAAGGCTAAACTGACAATTGAATTCAACAATGCAAAAACCTTGATCTGTATCATTTCCTGGGCCGTGCGACAAGATGATCACAGCAACACAGTGAGCGAGTGTCAGAAGGAAAATGAGTGCAGTGCCAGAAATCATGCTGGGAGCAGCAGTTGACACACAGGGAAGTGCATTCCCCCAACAGGGACACTTCCCAAACAGCGGAATGCGGTGGAAGAGTTCAGAAGTGGTTTACACTTTGGAATTTGATGCCAGAGATACAATGGAGATCTGTCATTGAGTCTGTTCAAGATGTCAATTTTAACATTTCTACCGATGAAAAACAAAATAAAAGGCTCATGGGTGAGTGAATGCAAATGTTGAAATTGTACATTTCAACAAACTACCCATCTTTGCAATGAGTAGCTCACCACATTCCTTACAAGGGGTCAGACCCACTGGTGAAGATGATGGCATAATGCCAGTTATGGAATCAGAGAAACTCGCTTCCTTATCGTTATGGTACAACCAGGAATGTGGAGGTAAGCATTAATGTGTTGCTTCAGTGCTGCAGGTGACCAGTGCAAGGTATCTCTGTGCCAATATAGTGGGCTGTGCTCTGCCGAAGTTTTAAGTTTGAGCCTCACATGAAACAGCTTTGATTTGTTGTCGTGTTAAGAGGTACGGATGGAAGGTGATATTGAGCAAAGTCAAGTTTATGGAAAATTACCAGTTTTTGTGGATTGAGAAACGGCCTTTTCTGGATAATGACACCTTGATCAACAAACATACCGCTAATATTTAAAACGTGAAGAGACGTGTGTGGAAAGAGAGCCAAAGGTGATTTTTCAGTAGACTGATGACGTTTCCCATGTGCACTGCGTTAAATTCCGGAAAAATCGATGTTGACCTGGTTCCCATGTTATGCATTTTGTTGTAAACTCGCAATGGTCATTGGAATAATCAAAAAAAAAGACTGATCTCATAGGACCGTCGGAATATTGTTTTCAATTTTAGTCAGAGCATCTTTCAGCTGAAACGGTGTGCTGCAGAGAAGTACAGAGGTTTAAAAATACAAAAAAGACAGGGTCTACTTGGTGGTGGAGATAAGAAAGCGTGAAATACACCTAATATCATGTGAATGTGGTCACATCTTTAAAGTAGGTGTTGCGTCTCCAAGTGACGATTCCATTGCTACTCATTAGGATGCAACTTCTGTCTGCAGTTATTTTAGGACATCGGCTGCATTTAGAATGCTTCACCTTGAATAATACGCTACACCTGTCAAATCCATGAACTTTTTATACTCAATCTTATTCAGCTGTACGTGTTCATGAAATGCCTTTTTGTCTGAGAACAACCATTTTCGAAATTAATCCAGACCCACACGATTTCTTTCTTTCATGGGTAAATTCCCTCCTTGTACGTTTGTTCGTGCGTCTTTTAAAACACTACGAAATCAGAAATCTACATTTTATTTCCAGAAAGTCATTCAGGATTTCAGTAACTTTATTGAGTGGAAGAAACTCTCATCCAATCGTTTCTTAATCATTCACTAATAGTTTTGAAGCTCTAACTAAAGTTGTTGATTCACTTGAAAGAGGGAACTTCCCCGATTCAGTCACTTCAAATCTCACATTATGTGAAAATCTCTTTTGTTTACTTTTAAACTTGAATGTTTCTGGTATAGCTTTTCCACATCTCGTGAATAAACTCCTTCATTCTCTCTATCATGCCGATGAAACAATTTCTAAGCTCGCCGATGTCTTTATGTCTCGGGAAACCCCGTCCCTCGGCTTCCTAATATCTTGATATTCAATAAGCAGCGTCTTTTTTAACCTCTTCACATGTCTTTGGTGGAGAATGAGGACAAGGATTACACACAATGCTCCCACCGAGGGTGACCTAAAGATTTCTCAGTTATGCGATGAACTCTTTGCTTTTTAAATATAATTTCTCTAAATCTCCATGACCCGAGTGAGTCGCAGCTATTTCTAATGTTAACTGAATTTCAAATACATCACATTCGGGCTCTAGTCATTCCAGTGCAGGATGATTCTGGACAGTAAATATCATTACGAAATGCCACCGTGGATCTGAAATCAACACTTTCCATATAGTAGTTGTCGTAGCTTTTGTATCGTATTTCCGTGTTCTTGCCCACTTA
>NW_025187574.1:0-3031 GCF_004010195.1 Chiloscyllium plagiosum | reverse complement strand
ACTTGGAAGATAACTTGCTAAAGTTGTTTTTTTACACTATTCCCATTACTAGTGCAGAATATTCTCTAATTCGGATTTGTCATAATTTGGTCAGGGTCCTTGAGGTCCTTGACATCCGTCAAGTCCTTCTTCGATGGAAAGGGAGTTTACTCTTATCTCACCTCAAATTACACTGGAAGATCCATTGAAAGAATTAAGAGCAAATGATGAGAGAACTGTTTTATTTAATAATGCCCTCAAAATTTTCAAAAGTAAATTGGGCACGGACTTTTAATTCCGTCTGAAGATTTCTGTCCTATTAGTAATAAGACTCTTTGGTTAAGCTTTGTGCAAGAGGGGCGGAAAGAAGCTCCACTTTGTATCAGTATTGACCAAAATCTTCAGTTCACGGTGCAGCAGTAGTTGGAAACATATTAGATTAGATTAGATTAGATTACATTACAGTGTAGAAACAGGCCCTTCGGCCCAACAAGTCCACACCGACCCGCCGAAGCGAAACCCACCCACACCCCTACATTTAGCCCTTACCTAACACTACGGGCAATTTAGCATGGCCAATTCACCTGACCCTGCACATCTTTTGGACTGTGGGAGGAAACCGGAGCACCCGGAGGAAACCCACGCAGACACGGGGAGAACGTGCAAACTCCACACAGTCAGTCGCCTGAGGCGGGAATTGAACCCAGGTCTCAGGCGCTGTGAGGCAGCAGTGCTAACCACTGTGCCACCGTGCCGCCCACGGCGGTCTGTAGCTGTTGGAAATTGATCATTCCAAACTCATCATTCACTGAGGACCTGCAGTAGCACAGAAATCAGCAACTTTCAGCAGCTAGTTGAGAACAAAAAGCGAAAGTGATAGTCAGGGAAAGTGGGAGTAATAGGGGAAGTGGAATGACATACAGTGCAGGAAGTGTTAAGAGAAATGGTCAGTGGAAGCGTCTGTAGCAGCTAAAGGCGCGATGCAAGGGAAGTAAGTGTTAAAGGAAAGTGTAGGAAGGCGAAGAGGAAGTGTGGCTGTAAAAACATCAGTGGCAAAGAAAAGCCTGGATTTGGAAAAGTGAGATTGATGGACAATCAAATAGCACTGCTCAGGAAATCTGGGGTCTTGTTTCCTTTGAAACCTAAGAAAAGATTTATCCTACTTTTACAATTAACACTAGATTCTTGTTCATATTATGCATTCACTCTGCATTTCTGTATTTCTATCAAGTGCACACAACATTTTCTTTTCTCCTAAATGCATTATTTCTACATGACGTCACTTTTTAAAACAATATTCAGAACCGTGGTTATTTCTTCAATTAATTTGCTTCCAACTCAACCTAGGGATCAGAACGAGAAAATTGATCTTCTACAGAGTGTTTAACTGTAGAATTTAATACAACCTTTATTCTCATCGCTCTAGCTCTTTCAAGCAAACTTAACGAAAGAGTCTGTGTCCATCCTGCAGATGAAAAAAGATATTCAGATCTGACTATTGCAGGGAATGACATAAAGAATAAGCTGCAGGTGCGCATAAAACAGAAATGTTACAATGCAGTGCCAAAAGCTTGTCTAAAAGTAATGATGTACTAGTCTTATGCACAATACATTAGATTAGATTATTTCCAGTGTGGAAACAGGCCGTTCATCCCAACAAGTGCATAACGACCATCCAAAGAGCAACCCACTAAGACCCATTCCCCAACATTTTATCCCTTCACCTAACACTACGGGCAATTTAGCATGGCCAATTCGCCTAACCTGTACATTTTTGGACTGTGGGGGGAAACCGGATCACCCGGAGGAAACCCAAGCAGACACGGGGAGAATGTGCAAATTCCACACAGACAGGAGCCTGAGATGATGAATTGAACCCTAGTCTCTGGTGCTGTGAGGCAGCAGTGCTTACCACTGTGCCAACGCAGAGCAGAGTATAAAGGCAGAATTCTGCACCATGTGCAAAATACTATTTGTGGCTCCCTCACAAAAGACCTCAACGGCAACACGCTACAAATTCAGGAAGGGTGAAATATAAGGGAGAATGGAATTCTGACTTCTTCCTCTGTAACAGCTTGTGTCGAACAGGAAGAAAATCAAGTTTTGTTTCTGATATTCATAAATGTTGATGGTTAGAATGAGCGCGATGGAAGGGGTGTTGTAGGATTATAAACAATGCCGTGGATGACACAATGCTTAGCCAGGTCATTCACAGTGAGGAGGGCAGTGTTAGGTTACAGGATGGTACAAACAGATTGTTCAGATGGCCAGATCAATGACCCAAAAAGAACCTAACGCTGGAATATATGAATGCTGCACTTTGGAAGAAAAAAAACAGATCGAGAGTACTCAACCATGAAGATTAGCTAGATTTGCTTTTTGAACAGAGAAGGTTGAAGAATGAACCTGACAGAGATCGTGAGAGGTATGGATAGAGTGAACAGACAGTAACTGTTCCACTTCGTAAATGAGTTGAAAACTAGGGGACACAGGATTAAAGTGAAAAACAAGACATTGCGAAAGTATTTGTGGAATCTGCTTTCAACAAAGAGTATGGTATGTAGCCAGAATGCATTGTCTGGGAGGCTTGTTGAAGAAGGCAACATTACAAATTCTGTAAAGTACTGATATCATGAGGGACATAAGGAGAAAGGATGTGTTGGGTACGCTAACTGATAATAAGATGGACAAATCCCCAGGACTGGATGGGATCAATCCCAGGTTGCTGATGGATGTGAGATAGGAAATAGCAGGGGCTGTGACAGAGATCTTTGTCGCCTCTTTAAACACAGGTGAAGTTCCAGAGGACTGGAGCATTATTAATGTTGTTCCCCCGTTAAAGAAGGGTTCTCAGGATATTCCAGGTAACTGCAGACCTGTGTGCCTGATGTCACTTGTGGGAAAGTTGGTGGAGAAGGTACGGAGGGATAGGATCCATTTCTATTTGGTAGATAATGATCTTAACAGTGAAGGCAACATGGTTATGTGCGGGGGCGTTCGTGCCTTACCAACTTATTACAATTCTTTGAGGAAGTGACCAAGTTCATAGATG
>NW_025187573.1:1923-3030 GCF_004010195.1 Chiloscyllium plagiosum | reverse complement strand
CCCATAGTGCCGAGGGATGTGCAGGTTAGGGTGAATTGGCCATGGGAAATTGTCCCATAGTGCCCTGGGATATGCAGGTTTGGGTGGGTTGGCCATGGGAAATTGTCCCATAGAGGGTCAATGCTGAGGGAGCACCACACTGTTGGAGGGTCTGTGTTGTGCATGTTTATGTCTGTGTGTGTCTGTCTGTCTGTGAGAGTGTGTGTGTTCTTGTAAGGGGGAGTCCGTAAAGCATTTAGATTTTAAATTGTTGAGCGTAATTAATTGAATTAAATTGTTTATCCCTCCCAAAATCAAATGTTTTGTCAGAGGTATTAATTCTTGTTAAATATCAGGAACTGGTCAGCGCTGTCGATAAACTGAGCCTGGATATTCCGATGTTCGAGGGATTGCATTTATATGCTGTGTATTTCCCCAGGAAAAGTCAATTGTCATCTGGAGGCCTGTTCCCTCTCAGTGGGTATAACGGGAGGCAGTGATCTAGAATCTGACAGACTGTCCCGAGGTTTGCGAGTGCTGTTTATATCCCTCCAGCATCTGCAGGATGCTAATTCTTTGGCTTATTCGGCAGAGTGACAGAGAGAAATCTGAAGGACTGCCCGTTATGTCATTCATGGACAGAGATATTGTCACCAAATCCAGCGTGCAAATGGGATTCCTCCAGATGGTCCTCATTCCCATGTTCGAGACAGTCGCAAAGGTAACAGACAGTCAAAACACGACTGTGTGCCAGCTATACTGAGGGTGGATCAGAGCTGAGGGAGTGGGCACTGTCGGAGGGTCAGTGCTGAGGGAGTGGGCACTGTCGGAGGGTCAGTGCTGAGGGAGTGCTGCACTTTCGGGGGGTCAGTGCTGAGGGAGTGGGCACTGTCGGAGGGTCAGTGCTGAGGGAGTGCTGCACTTTCGAGGGGGTCAGTGCTGAGGGTGTGCCGCACTTTCAGAGTGTCAGTGCTGAGGGAGTGCTGCACTGTCGGAGGGTCAGTGCTGAGGGATTGCCGCACTGTCGGCGGGTCAGTGCTGAGGGAGTGGGCCCTTTCAGGGGGGTCGGTGCTGAGGGAGTGCCGCTCTGTAGGGGGACAACGCCTGGAGGAAGAACGCCTCATCTTC
>NW_025187573.1:0-1279 GCF_004010195.1 Chiloscyllium plagiosum | reverse complement strand
GGGAGGGTCAGTGCTGAGGGAGTGGGCACTGTCGGAGGGTCAGGGCTGAGGGAGTGCTGCACTTTCGGGGGGTCAGTGCTGAGGGAGTTCTGCACTTTCGGGGGGTCAGTGCTGAGGGTGTGCCGCACTTTCGGAGTGTCAGTGCTGAGGGAGTGCTGCACTGTCGGAGGGTCAGTGCTGAGGGAGCTCCGCACTGTCGGCGGGTCAGTGCTGAGGGAGTGGGCACTGTCAGAGGGGCAGTGCTGAGGGAGTGGGCGCTGTCGGAGGGGCAGTGCTGAGGGAGTAGGCACTGTCGGAGGGTCAGTGCTGAGGGAGTGGGCACTGTCGGAGGGTCAGTGCTGAGGGAGTGCCGCGCTGTTGGAGGGTCAGTGCTGAGGGAGTGGGCACTGTCAGAGGGGCAGTGCTGAGGTTGTGGGCGCTGTTGGAGGGTCAGTGCTGAGGAAGTGGGCACTGTCGGAGGGTCAGTGCTGAGGGAGTGCCGCGCTGTCGGATGGTCAGTGTGTTGCGAGGAAAGTTCTGATTGTAATAACCGCTGTCCTTCCAGTTATTCCCGGAATTGGATGAAGTGATGGTCGTGCCTTTGAAGGAAGCGAGAGCTCGCTATGAGAAACTGTTAGAGTCAGAGGGAATGGCTGAGTGACGGGATTCCTGCTCCACTCTGTAAACTGGATCATTGCGTTCTGTACATGATCTGACCGCTACGCAGGAGCTGATAGCATCAGTCGTGAGCTTGCCCAGTGAGCGGAGTTGGGTTGTGGGGGACACAAACTGGAGATGCTGTTCAAACGAGACACCAACAATCATTGCAAGATCTGGGTATCATTCCCAGGAATAGCCCTCGCCACTCACCACGATGTTGCATGGTCCGTGCCCTACTCCTCTAGTTACTGTCCCTAAATTCGGCCGCCTACAATTTGGACCCCTTTTCTATTGGACAGTTATTTCAACCTCGGAGCACCAGGAGACCATTCAGCCCTAATTCATCTACTCCCTTCTAACCCTCAAGTCCTTTTTAATACAAGATGTCCACTTCAAACCATCCATGAGCCCCATCTCCGCCAAATCCTGCATCTGGTTTTCACACAACAACCCCCTCTCCTCCACCCCAGAGGTGTTAAAGTCTCCTCACCTCCCCTCTGAAAAGGCAAGCCCTCATTTTAACACCTTACTTCCTCCAAAGATGTGCGGGTTAGGGAGGATTGGCCATGGGATAGTGTCCCATAGTGCCCAGGGATGTGCAGGTTATGGTGGATTGGCCATGGGATAGTGTCCCATAGTG
>NW_025187572.1:1578-3030 GCF_004010195.1 Chiloscyllium plagiosum | reverse complement strand
TTGTCTGTGACAAAATGCTTTTTTCTGGCCTCAAGGCCGTTTGACCTCTTCCCACTGCAGGTCATTGTTTCTTCATCATTATCTATTCTCTCCATCTGGGCCTCTCTGGAGGCAATTCTGATCTCTATGACCTCTTTAATTGGGGTTTGTTCCTGTGTCTCTGTAAAAGTGGGAAACAGATGTTTGTACAGGCGTATCTGGCCTAACTTCATCCCCTCACAACATCTTATCTATTTGCCCATAATATCTACCATTGTTTTGCAATCACATTTCACGCTGGCATACCACTTTAGCTAATACAAAAACAATTATATATTTCCTCCTCATAGTTTCCATTCTTGTTGACTCAGCTCTTGGCCAAAACAATTACACACTGATGGGAGTTCATTTACTTTGTACCAGAAATTATAATTGCAGAATTACAGAACTGCAGAAGAAACATTAATTTACCTATTTCCCACAATTTCCCCTTTTTCTTTTGTTACTGTTTGTTATCTTCTGCATTTTTTCTTTTCAACATCGCCCCCGAAATTCGCAAGCATCATTCTGGAGATTTCATCCATCTTGGTCTCACTCATCTCCTCATCATTTAGTCGATAAAGTTCCTCTGTCTGATTCCCTTTTAGGGGCATTTGTTTCATCAAGGCTGTTTCAATCAGCCTTTGGGTGAGCCCTCGTATACAGTGTATGATACAACAGCCAATAGCCACCAATACCCCGACTATTACCATCAGGGAAGTAAGGATAGAAACCACCACCCCCTTCCATTTTCCAAACCATGATTCAAGCCATCCCGTGAGAGATGTGTCTACTCCTGAATTCTCAGCCAGTTCCTCTGCTAAAGTAGTCAATCCCCGTAAGGCCCGAGTAATTGAACCATCAGGCGCAGTATTATTAGGAATAAAGGTACAACAGCTTCCTCCTAACATCACACATACACCCCCTTTCTCTGCTAAAATCATATCAAGGGCTATTCTGTTTTCCCATGCCATCCTACTTGTCGCATCAAGCTGTTCTGATATTCCTTTAACCGCCTCTCTTCTATAATTTATAAATCGCTGTTGATTATAGAAAATGTAACTTATCCAATCTACATTTTTATTAATTGTAACCCACCAAAAGAGAGCTGACTCAAAGCCTGCTACAATCTGGTTACGGGCTTTGAATTCATCAGGTACTCCTCTAGGGACTCCTACCGAATCAAGATAAATCCTGTCATCAAAAGAAGTATCTAACAGTAATCTCTTACCCCTTCCCCTTTTTCCCTACGATCTTCTCCTTCTCAAATGCCAAGGTAAATGGAATTGCCAATTGTACAATTGCACATATCCCTCTCCAATCCGGAGGTAGTGTGGGTCTCAATATTTTTCCTCCACAGTACCACCACAGATCCGCTCGGGGAACCTTTAGTGCTGAGTAGTTCCCTCCCTTCTCCGTTTCGGTAACATTCTT
>NW_025187572.1:0-1440 GCF_004010195.1 Chiloscyllium plagiosum | reverse complement strand
TCCTTTACCTCTATAATTTTTACTACTTTAGGGTCATCGGGAGGGGTGAAAGGTTGTATCCTATTATCCAGTAATTCCACCCATTTTCCCTGTCCTACACTAATTCGAAAATAACAGCCCAAGAAATCCTTCCCATTTGCTTTCATCTCTATCCCAAATGTCTCATTTAATTGTATCTCATAGGTGCCCCCCCCCCCCCCCCCCAGAATTGCTTCGTGCCATGTGGTTTTCCTTATTGTCAGGTATATTGAGTTACACGTTTTATCGGGACAATCACGAGCTGGTCGGAAGGGAGCCCGGTGTACTGTGACGAGACCATTATACCAAGTACCATCCTCAAGGCCATCCCCATAGGACTTAAGATGTATCTCTGAGCTGCAGTACTGTCTCTGATTATCTACATCCCCACAATTTACTAAGCTGCATGCATCAGCGTCTATTACTTGTGGATTATCAGACTCGGGAACCGTTAATAACACGTATGAAAATGATATTTGACAAAATCCCGATACTAAGAGGGCTAGCATCATAACTCTAAACATTCCCAGTATTCTAAACATCATGCTGAAGCACAAAAAGACTTAATATAATCCCGCGCTCGCGTCGCCACTATATAATCAGTTACTCAAAGTATCTTTAGATTGAGTTTCAGCGGGTCTTGCGTTGATTCGGCTGTCCAGATCTCTTCCTCAACTGGAGATTCCACAGGCCCTTTGATCCGAGTGTAGTGAGTCCAGCCTTTCTCCGCCGTCCTTATTGCCATTTCGGTCAAAAGAGCCTGGTCCGGCCCTTCCCAGTCCGGCTGCAATTTAGTCTCTGTCCATGATTTTACTAAGATCCAATCGCCTGGCCAGATGGGGTGAATGGTGAATTCAAGGGGTGGAGTCTGTGCCAATAAACCCTGTTTCCTGAGGAAAGATAAAGAGGAGGACAAGCCCAATATATACTTCTTTAAAAACAAATCTTTAGTTTCGGGAATTGGCAATTCTCCACTCGTTACCAGATAAGGTAATCCAAATAAAATTTCATAGGGGGATATCCCAAATCTTTCCTCCGCCAAGGGACAAGCCCAAAAGGCATCCTTTAAATCTATCACACTAAACCATTTGTGGTCATGGGGGATCTTACTTAATAACGTATAGGGGTTTGGCACCACTGGGTGCCGGATCTGTACTATTCGATTTAATGTTCTCAAATCCTGCACCAATCGATAAGTTCCATCAGATTTCCGCACTGGTAGAATTGGGGTATTATAAGGAGACATACATGGCTCCAACAGTCCATCTCTAAATCAGTCCCTCAATTACTGGCTGCAGTCCTCGTTTACCTTCTATGGAAATAGGATATTGTCGCTCACAGACAACGTCCCCTTTCCATTTTAAACTTATTAGAAGGGAAGGGATCTGTAGTTCTCCACGATTCCCTTCCCTAGCCCATACA
>NW_025187571.1:0-3030 GCF_004010195.1 Chiloscyllium plagiosum | reverse complement strand
CCCCCCCCCACTCCCTCATCCCCCGACTACCGCCTGCCTATGTAACATTATCAGAGCAGATGCGATGGGGATGGAGAAACTGAGAGAATGGAAGAGAGTCCATTCAGGAAGGACGGTGTGACCATGCATAGTAAAGTTAACTGTAGAAATTGATAGGCGTGTCACAGATATCGGCAACGAATTTATCCTCTTCATTTCAGAACTATTGGATGTATGCCATATTTGGATCTGACGGTACGTGCTGTGCTAACCACCGCATTGAAAATTCTTCTTTCGTGACACTGAGCAGCTCACATCTATTTGACCACTTTCACCACCGTGTTAATTTTCGCTCTGTAATTTGTGAAACATATTGTATTTGTTCTTCTATTAATGCCCTCCAGCCAGCTGCTGATAACATCCTTATTGAGACAACACACACAACGCATTAAGGGTGAAAGGATAACTAGGGAGAGAACAGGGTCCCCTAAATTTCAGCAGTGCAGCCTACATGTGCAGCCACAGGAGGTGGGGGAGGTACTAAATAAATATTTTGCTTCAGTGCTTATTTCAGAGAAGATAAATATTTTGCTTCCCTCCAACCCTACCCCCTGTTCAAAATAAACCCCCAATTCGTTTTTTTCCCCAATTCTGCTTCCGCCACATCTGTTCCTAGAAGGACAAATTCCAACATAGAATATCCAAGATGGCTTCTTTCTTCAAATAATGCAATTTCCCCTCCCACGTGGTCGGCGATGCCCTCCAGTGCATCTCCTCCACTTACTGCACCTTCGCCCTTGTACCCCACCCCTCTGAACCCAACAGGGACAGAACCCCCCCCGTCGCCCCGGTCCTCACCTTCCACCCAACAACCTCCGTCTACATTGCATCATCCTCTGTCACTTTGGCTGCCCCCAAATGGACCCCACCACTAGAGATATATTTCCTATCAGTGTGACCTTTCCTATCCGGTGTGACCTTTCCCTCCACGACTCACTTTCAATCCACGCTCCCCACCAACCCACTCCCAGACCTGGCACCTTCCCCTGCCACTGCAGTAAGTGCAACATCTGCGCCCTCAAACTTCACACCTCACCTCTGTCCAAGGCCACCGAAGGTCCTTCCACATCCGACAGAAATGTGTCTAATCTTCCACAAATGTCATTTACTGCATCTGTTGCACTTGATGTGGTCTCCTCTACATCCGAGAGACAGGATGCCAACTGTGGCTTGTTTAGAGAACATCTCTGGAATGCCCGTACCAGCCAACCTGTTGAAGAAAACTCTCGAGACTCGGACCTTGCGAACTGATTAGTTTATGACACGATATATCATGGGGAATTCACCGTCCTAACTGTGGCTCAGTGTTATTCCAAAGTACATCAGGATACTATCGGATTATATAGAGAGAACTGCTAGGAGCTGATCAAAAATTACCCAGTTTGGCATCCTTACAAGTTGGTACTAAATTAGAGGTTAGTCATTAAGTTCAAAACTAAAGCACTATTATGTATTTCACAAGTGGACATAACCTTACCGGTTACACAGATTGCTAACATGAAGCAGAGATATCCCTAATCAGCTGAATGACCCTGAAGTGGCAATAACTCGTGAAGGAAGTGGGACTAATTAGCAAGTCTATGTCAGCTTGGTACAGCTTGATCTGATCATTCAGCAAAGGGAGGAAACGCTACCTTGACACCTCAGGAAGATAAGGCCGACCTTTTACAGGACCTCATAGTAAGGACTGCACAGCCAGCCAAGTCATGGCTGGGGACACAAAATGGTTTCTCAGCCGGATCAGGAAAATGGCTGCCAGGCAAATAATCCTAACTTTTCCCCAACACAACCCCACCACCCTGTGGCTGGATACTCTAACTCCCCCTGCCACTCTGCTAAGGGCACGCAGGCACTGGACCTCCTCCATTGCCGAAACCTAACCACCAGATGCCTGGGAACCCAGAAAGCACAAGGGATTAATGTGAGCTTCACCAGTTTCCTCAGTTCCCCATCCCCCACCTTGCCCCAATCCCAAACCTACAACTCAGCACCGCCCTCTTGACATGCTCATCTGTCTGTTTCAACCTCCTCCCCGACCTATCCCCTTCACCTGCACCTTGATCTTCTATCACATTCCCAGCTACCTCCGCCCCAGCGCCACACCATTTCCCATTTATCTCTGAGCCAATTCCGGCCCACAAAATCCATCCCTGACGAAGGGCGTATGCCCTAAATATCGATTCTCCTTCTCCCGGGATGCTGCCTGGCATACTGTGTTTTTCTAGCACGACACTCTAGACTCTGATCTCCAGCACCTGCAGTCCCCAGTTTCTCATCAGCAGTTGGCCAACGGATCAGACATATTCTCGTTGTCAGAAGTCATATGACAGCAGATTGTAGGTTTATTGATAATCCCAAGCTTTTCAGAGCGCAGTCCCTTCGTCAGGCGCTGCTCACTACAACTACGCTCCGAAAGCTAGTGATTTCAAACAAATCTGTTGTACTTCAAGGTGGTGTCATGTAACTTCCCAGTCTAACACCGGCATGTTCATATTGAATAGTGGAAGAATGACTTACTCATGTTTCTATCACCACAATATTCAGCAATTTTCACCAGCCACAAAGACAGGCAGCACAATTGCACCGTGAGAGAGGGGTGTCTTTGAGATTTGATTCAGATGTCAGTCAAAAGAAGCCAAGGGACGACATAGTTTGAAGACTTTCAGTATTCCCACTTTAACAAACTGTGTGTCGGACAGAAGCTGCCGGTGATGACGTCACCGTTTATTTTGTCCTGACGTCACCAGAACAGACCAAAAGTCAAGCCCTGGGCGTTCACACGTGACACAAAAAGGGCAGAAGCTGGTTCTTGCTGCTCTTCACGAAATCGTGCAAGTTGAGTGGCATCTTGAAAGAGACATTTGCTGCTGGGAAAGGCTGCTGGAAGAAAACTTGTTTCTTATACCAGAGAAACCTGGAAGGCCGACGGGCAAGTGGGGACTTCAGATGCTGGAGATCAGAGTCGGGAGTGTGGTGCTGGAAAAGCGCAGC